>NW_006239255.1:243887-244028 GCF_000226075.1 Solanum tuberosum | reverse complement strand
TTTGATTAATGATTTGACTTAGGTAAGTTCTAGTTATGTTTCTAGGTTTAAACTGATTAAAATCTCATGATTTAGGGTCAAGACGACGTATCTTAGGGGTTAAACGAAATAGGAAAAGACCAAAATACCCCTGAATTAACT
>NW_006239255.1:235502-243790 GCF_000226075.1 Solanum tuberosum | reverse complement strand
TTGGAAAGATAATTCAATTATATATCATATCATAGGTCATGGGACACCTAATTCATTTTTTGCTAAGAGTTATGACCATCTGAAGTTGACTTAACCACAATTTTCATCTAACTAGCTGCTGACCCTCATCTACGGTCAGACCTACGGACCGTGGATCGAATGACGGTCCGTACTGGTTGACCGAATTTTGTTTCAGAGGCTAGGTAAGGGAAGTCTCGATCCACGGACTCAGACCACGGACCGTTGTCTGACCTACGGACCGTGGTCTGACCTACGGACCGTAGGTCTGTCCGTGAGTCGGGACTTAGCCAATTTTCTGAGCTGGTTTGGGGAGGGGTTGCAGTGGTGAACCACGGACCACCAGCACAGGCCGTAGTCTGACCTACGGTTCGTGGATGGTGACCGTAAGTCACACCTGCAACTTCTAAAAATCTGCATTTTTGGTCTGTTTTGAAAACGGGGTGTTACACTAGGATTGAAGCTAAGGTCAGAACAAGGGCTCCATTGCTAAAGGCTTGTGCTAGGGCTTTGATTAAGGTATGTTTAGAATTTCATCTACGGGTTCTTCCACCCATAGAGTCCCCTAGAATTTCCCCTAAGTTGTGAAGAATAACCCCAATCAAGCTAGGGTTACTTCCAATGTATTGGTTTTAGGTGGGTATTGTTTTATTCGGAAAATATATTTGGACTGGTTTAAAGAGTCGCCACTTAATTTTTAACAAAAAATCAAGAAAACTGCTTTTTCAAAAGATTAAAACAGAAAATCGATTGAAAATATTTAAAGGGGTTCAGGGTTCTTATTAATATTTCTGGAAGGTTTTGCAAGCACGTAGAATATCCGCTAATGTGGTTATCCGACAGTTAATTTATTTGGCTAAAATAATTTAACTTTAACTTAAATTGCAAAATTGAGTTGTTTTATAGTTAGAACTATTTTGAAAGGGGAAAAGGGAAGTACTAGATATTATCTAAGTTAAAACACTTTGATAGATTATGTTTCCAGATTATAGAAAGTGAGTATTTAATTAGTTAACCTTTAGAAAATTAGTTCAGAATGGCTATCTGTCGAAAAATTGAATCGCGATAAACTTGAGATTAAACAGTTATTGACAAGTAAACAAGCGCCATAAAGAAAGGAGGGAAAGAGATTTGGGCCCAAATATGGTTTTCCTGCCCGCCTGAGCCAGTATTTGGGCCCATTTTCGTTTTGGACCTTTGGCCCGTTTGAGTCATCTGCACCTGACCTAAACTAACAGAAAAGAAATATTTTTTTTTATCCTCGGGTAAGGCCCAATTCTTTCACCTGTCCTAGATTCTAACAAGATAACAAGGGCTTATGCCCAAAATAACAAAAATACAATTTCCGAAAACTAAGAGTGGGCTTTTGGGCCTCGTTCTGTCTCAATATACAACATATACACTTAATGTATATTATTGTATATTCTAGATGTAACGACTCCAGTTCCTGTTCGTCAATTTTGAGGGACATGTTTCTTCAAATTTGCTTGTCGGCCCGATTCGAGGATGAAGGAATTTGGGCCTTCATAGCCCAAATGACATGCAAAGGGAGGAGGAGGGAGTTCATGGTGAACTCGGGCGGATTTCACAAACACACAAAAATAAAAAAATAAAAAATAATATTTGGATGACAACATTATAAAGAAATGAAATGAAATGAAACTGCACCACTAAAGGGGGGGCGGGGGGCGATGAAACAAGGGCTTGTCACATATAATGGAAACCAAGAACACATAAATACGGACAAATTGATTAATCCAAGCTGCTACATTGACAAAGAAACATTCATGAACAAGCAAATGGCATGACTAAGCTTCTTTGATATGTTTAAATAATCAACTATAATTACCAGAAACTAGTCATGTTATCCGAAAAGGCTTATACTAATTGTACCATTCGCTTATACCAAGTTAGATAAGAGAAGAAAACATTAGACATCAACAATACACTTAATTTCCAGCAAAAAAGAAAAGCATGCTTCCAGAAAAATACCAAGACACTTAAAACAACCAATACTTATCAAATAAGGAGAAAAAGGGATACCACGTGCATTAACAAATTATGTTCAAATTAGGGACATAAATAAAGCAAATTCGGACAAGAAACTGGAAGCAAACTTGCCCAAAAAAAGAGAGATGAAATCATATAGGTTAACACTACTATATCATAGGAAGGTTTCGGCTCAGACCCAACAGGAGACTCGACCAATTTATCACATACAAGGCATCAGTCTATGAAACACTCACACGGGCAGATAACAACACCTCAAATCGAAAGGGTTAAAACACTCGACTAAAAATCCGAAACAGTAGATATAAAGACACGAAATGAACTTGGAATATTGTTGCCTTGCTTCATCCTTCCAACTTGTGGTGAAAGAACGAGCAATTCAACATCGGGCGCCAAACACTAACTCAAAGCACATGACTTATGGAAATCAATTAAGGCAAATAGGACAGCTAAACGGAACACATCTGGAAGTCACCAAGAACAGTAACAGACCGCTAAACTGCAATATTCTTTCTAACCACATTGATAATATTCAACTAAAAACCACAACCAGCTTAAGCAAAATGTACAACATACCCAATTTTTAGACCAAATGAACTTGAAAATAGCCTAAAGCTTAGCTCAACTTGAAGTAAAAAAACACAATAAGATACCATAACAACCCATCACATTAGCTAGCAACTAAGACTCTTATATCTATCAGAAAATAGATACGCAACGGTAGCCGGCCATTTGAAACATGCTTCGAATAGAAAAATCACAACCAGCCGATTCAAACTAATATCACCATCCGACTAACATTTAACAAACAAGCGGCCAGTGAATACATGTTTTCGATATCGGAAATATCAAATCGAAAAGGAAAAGAGATGAAGAGAATTCTATGTTACCTTCTTCTGGACAACGAACGAGGACGAGAACGAGCTTAGAGAGACGACTGACCTCCACCACAAAAAAAACACTCGAACACTAACTATCAAACCGAACTTTGGGCAGAACCTTAGACTCGAACGAACTTGAGAAAAATGGACTCAAAACGAAGTAGAGACGTGATGCTCCGACCGAAATTAAATTCTCTCCGTCCTGAATGTATTTTTTTTGTATTTCATTTATTTTCTGCTTAAGCTCTGAATGCAGTCTTTCTTTTTACTCCAAAAATCCTACTAAAAAAAAGGTTTTCTCCCCTCTCCCCTTTAAAAGCCAAGACGATAAAAATATATAAAGAAGAAGAACTCGGGCAGATTTTGGGGGGAGAATCCAATAAATTCGGATTCAAGGGCCATTTCAAAATTAAAAAAAAATCAAAATCTTTCACCTATTTGGACAAACACCCTTTTCTGCGATTTTCTCCCCATTCCGAAAGAGGAAAGGAGAAATCGAAGCTTGGATTTGACCAATCATCCTTGGGGGGCAATGTGGAGTAATCTCAAGTTGGCAAGGACGATTCCGCGTCCCTTCTGCTACTGCGACTGTGATTTTGAGAGGGACAGGAGGAAGAAGATAATAAGAGGCAGTACACTGCCTCTGTTCGTCGCTGTTTTCCGTGTATTTTTACTGAGAATTGACGCCGCGTGGATTGGAATTGTTGTTGACATTTGTTCACGCCTCTTAGAATTGATATTGCGGTTGGTGTCATTTTCTGCTGGGAATTGTACGCTGGAATGTTGCCATTGTTTGAGGTTGCTGAAAATTTAATTAGGATGGGAAATAGGTCGGGTTAGGGAATTAATGGGTTGGGTCGGTTGGTGTATGTATGTATTGTATTGTTAATGGGCTGGGTATTATTCTTGTCATATTAAGGGGCTGTTGTAATTAGAGATTAAAATGGGAAATTGGTGGGTAGGGGCGTATGGAATGGGCTGGGAATGGGTATTTGTTGTTATGGTTTTAATGGGTATTGAAATAGGTTCATGTACGAATAATGGGTTATTGTTTATTGTTAAAATTGAATAATTTGGATTGGAGGAATTGGGTTTAAAATTGGGTAGAACAAGATGGCTAAATAGATTACAATTATGGCCATGTAAAACTTAAAGCATAACCGAATTGAGTTGATTTAGTGAATCCGGCTAGAATCTAAACACGATGAATTAAGATTGATTAATTAACGAGCTTCTTAATCTTAACGAAATAAAATAGTTAACTTAATTATAAGCTAATTATTTCAAGAACGTAAATTATTATATAACTAAACTAATTAACCAAATATTTAATTAAAGTTAAAATCTTTTTGAGGCGATTTTCGAATATTTATAAAATGTATTAATTATATACATAATTTTGAAATAGATATATATATATATATAAATAGTCCAAATATTATAGAAATAATAAAATTAATTATAAGTAACTTGAAAAATATTTTGAACTTTATAAAAACTAATTATTTCGAATCGTTTGGAATTTATGAAGCTCGATGATTAATTCTTATCGGGGAGGGTCAAAATTGGGTGTCAACAACTGTCCCTCGTTTTACTTGGATTGATGCAAGAAATTCGAGGAAAATGAAATTGGCCAATCCAATTTTGACTGACCACATCTCCATCCAAAGAAAAAGGACTTGGTACGGACTTTAGGAATCATGGCCGAACCCCGGAAATGGGTCTCCTACATATCTCAGGTTATATGAGAATTCAGGCCACTTGTAGTTCGATACGCTTGATTTGGCGCACGATTTGAAAGAATTCAAAAGTCATTCCGATATCAGATTATGAAGAGATCGGAATCCTCGAGAATAAGATTTAAGAACGAATGATGGAATACAACCGAGTTTCAACATCGATTTAATCGATTGAAAAGGAAATCTATTATGCAAGATAAACTTTGGTTCGGGAGAAGCGACAAGGTAAGTCGAGTATGAAAAGGAGGCTTGCAATCTCTTAGCCATGAATGTGGCGCGTTTCACACCCATAATTAAGAATTTACACGGACATAATTTCCAAAGCTCTCGGTGCATTGTCACTCAGATTGGAAAGTTGCTTCTGGTAGAGACCAAAAAAAAATTCTGGATAAGAAACTAAAACCAATAAACCCACATGCCTTCTGATAGGGGTGTGGTTTGATTGTGGTGGAAGTCACTTCTCAGCTCGCGTCCCAAGAGTTTGATACTCCTCTTTGGACTATGTCCCAGTTCGCTGCTAAGAAAAAGTTCCACATTGTGCTGCATCCTTTTTGATGTTGTCCGCACATGTGGTTTGTTTTGAGAATTCACCCTCTCGGATGCTCTCGACAAAGACTGAGATAAAACTCATTAGCATAAAATGCAATTCAAATGGGGAGACAATGCCTTTTACCGTGTTGACACTTAATTGCTCTCCTTGAATATTTGACGTCAACTCCATCGGGTTTGACGTAAAGCAAATAAAGTTTGTGTCTCATATTTGCAATATAATCTTCAATGTACTCTTTCTTTGATGTCAAAGTAATAAAATAGGCTGATGTAATATGTTGATAGTTCTCTTGATGTCGTTGTTGATGATTCTCTTAAAATATTCTTGCAAATGACAATGATGCAGTCGATATTGATTTTCTTGTGATGGGTAAATCTTTCTTTGGCGAAGCGTGGCTCTTTCTCTTGCGATGCATGACCCTTCTCCCGCGATGCATGAATCTTCTCTTGCAATGCATGAATCTTTTCTCTTGTGATGCATTACCCTTTTTCTTGCAATGCATGACTCTTTTCTCTTGCAATGTATGAATCTTTTTTTCCGCGATGCATGAATCTTCTCTTGCAATGCATGAGTCTCTTCCCGTGATGCATGAATCATTCTCAATGCATATATCTTTCCTCGCGATGCATGAATCCTTTCTCTTGCAATATATGAATCTTTTTTTCCGCGATGCATGAATCTTCTCTTGCAATGCGTGAGTCTCTTCCCGCGATGCATGAATCATTCTCTTGCAATGCATGAATCTTTCCTCGCGATGCATGAATTCATTCTCCCGCGATGCATGAACCTTCTCTTGCAATGCATGAATCTCTTCCCGCGATGCATGAAGCTTCTTTTGATGATGCCTCCTTGATACCGAACGAAGATGATGCTTCACCCAGCAACATAAGTGATCTTCTGGGTATCTCTTGGACGGCGGTATCGTCTCTATCGACAATATAAATAAAAATGACCCTCGGAGTAGTGGTATCATCTCATTTGACAATACGATATAAATGACTCTCCGGGTAGTGGTATCGTCTCATTCGACAATACGATATAAATAACATTTACGTTAGGAATATTATCATATCTGATAATATAACGCAGATAAAACGTCTTCCAGGTATCTCTAGTTGCTGGGAAATAATAATATTGCTTTCTTCGTGGTTTTCATTTGTCCCATCACGAAACAAAGTTGCACGTTCATTATGGACTTCGCCTCGTTGGGAGTTGAATGAAATAATGTTATTCATATTCCAAAATCTTTGGTATAAGCAGCATAAAATATTTCCTGCATCCACAGGAAAATTGTCAATTTCGGGGAGCTCCTTGCCCTTTTGACTTCTCCATATTCATTGAATGGAAGAATATGCTGATTTTGAGGCAACTTATAGACCTGCATCCACAGAAAATTGTTAGTTTAAAAATGAACTGATATGTGTTGATCTCTTCGGTTGTCTGCTTCTTGTCTTGCTATCTCCGGTTGATTTCTCCAATCACCCGCTTCTTGATAGATAAGGCAAAATATTTTTATGCAAAAATAATTGACACATGAAAGAAAAGATTTTAAGGGAAATAGATTTTTAAAAGTAATGTTTGGAAAAAGTCACTGCCAAGTGTCATGTCACGTCAAGCTTAATGAACGCCATTTGGAGTTGATGTTTCGAGATCTATCTGATTACTTGTTGGGAAGTATTCAAAGTTGTTCTAAACTGTCGATGAACCTTGTTGAAATTTTGAGGCCATCCTCAAACATTTCTGTCCCAGTTGATCGTCTCGGCGTATCTTAAACTGTTGGTGATCAAATCACGGAATTTTTGAGATCTTCTCAAAAATTCTGTCCCAGTTGCAAATTTGAAAGTAACTTCAGTCTCGACTTTGTTGGAGAAATCTTCTTCTTAAGAATTTTTGAGTCCCTCTCAAAAATTATGTCCCAATTTCTATTGTAAGAAAAATCGAAATCTTACGGGAGATATGACCGAACCCTTGTGGCGCCTACGTATCCTGTTGAGGCAGGAATCAGGTCAAACGTAGTTCCCCTTCTCGAGGATTAACAAAACTAAGAAATTTAGAAAGAAACCAACCGAGGCTGACATAGGCCGCCTACGTATCTCATTATTGAGAATTCAGGTCGAACGTAGTTCAAATACAAAGGGAAAATATTGAAAATATATAAAGGGGTGACCGAAGCCGATATAGGCCGCCTACGTATCTCATTCTTGAGAATTCAGTTCAGACGTAGTTCATTACATAGGGGTAAAATTTTAAATGAAGCGAATACAAGCAAATGGGATGATTACAAAGAAATGACAGAAAGTACAAACAGAAGCTTCACACATAGTATCTCTTGACAGCATCTGAGTTGATTGGTTTCGGCCATTCGGTGCCGTCCATCTTCGACAGGACCAAGGCACCACCGGATAACACTTTGTGAACCATGTAGGGTCCTTGCCAATTTAGTGCGAATTTCCCTTTATATTCATCCTGATGATGGAAAATGCGCTTGAGAACCAACTGACCAACCTCAAACATTCTGGATCTTACTTTCTTGTGGAAAGCGCGAATCATTCTCTGTCGATACAGTTGTCCATGACAAACAGCAACCATTCTCTTCTCGTCAATCATTGTTAACTGATCAATCCGCTTACGAACCCATTCAGCATCACTCAATTCCGCTTCTTGGATGATTGTCAACGAAGGTATTTCAAGTTCTGCAGGTATAACTGCTTCTGTTCCATATACTAGCAGATATGGAGTAGCTCTAACTGATGTTCTGACAGTCGTTCGGTAACCCAACAAAGCATATGACAACATCTCGTGCCAACCTCTGCGATTGTCGATCATTTTCCTCAAAATCTTCTTTATGTTCTTGTTGGCGGCTTCTACAACTCCATTCATTTGGGGACAATAGGCGGTTGAATTTCGGTGAGTAATCTTGAATTGTTCACATATCTCTCTCATCAAGTGACTGTTGAGATTCGCTCCATTATCAGTAATGATAGACTCTGGTACACCGAACCTACATTTCAAATTGTTACGAACAAAGTCAGCTACAACTTTCTTGGTCACCGACTTATACGAAGCTGCTTCCACCCACTTGGTAAAGTA
>NW_006239255.1:232585-235275 GCF_000226075.1 Solanum tuberosum | reverse complement strand
GGTGAGTAATCTTGAATTGTTCACATATCTCTCTCATCAAGTGACTGTTGAGATTCGCTCCATTATCAGTAATGATAGACTCTGGTACACCGAACCTACATTTCAAATTGTTACGAACAAAGTCAGCTACAACTTTCTTGGTCACCGACTTATACGAAGCTGCTTCCACCCACTTGGTGAAGTAGTCAATAGCAACCAAAATGAACCTATGTCCGTTGGAGGCAACTGGCTCTATTGGACCAATGACATCCATGCCCCAAGCTACAAATGGCCAAGGTGAACTCATAGCATTGAGTTCATGAGGCGGCACTAGAATTAAATCACGATGCACCTAACATTTTTGACATTTCTGCACAAACTTGTAACAATCATGCTCCATAGTCATCCAAAAATAACCGGCTCAGAGGATCTTTCTTGCCAAAGTGAGCCAATTCATATGAGTACCACAAACTCCGGCATGTATCTGGTCTAGAAGCTTTGCAGCTTCATTAGCATCAACGCATCTGAGAAGACCTAAATCTGAAGTCCTCCTATAAAGGATTTCCCCACTTGCAAAGAAATTGAGGGCTATGCGGTGTATCGACTTCTTTTGGTTGAACGTTGCATTCTCAGGATAAGTCCCGTCCTCTAAATACTTCTTGATGTCACCAAGGAAGACCATCTGGTTCCGCTTCAACATGCGAATAATGGACAGGCTGCTCTTTTACCTCTATATCCACTGGATCAATATAACTTGTATCTGAATGTTTAATCATTGAGGCGATGGTGGCAAAAGCATCAGCCAACTCATTATGTGTCCTGGGAGTGTGTCTGAACTCAATCTTGCAAAATCTTTTGCATAACTTCTGTATATACTGCACGTACGGTGTGATCTTTGGATTCTTCACGGCCCATTTTCCTTGAACTTGATGAATCAGTAAGTCTGAGTCTCCAATAACTAGCAACTCGTGAACATTCATATCAATTGCCATC
Source organism: Solanum tuberosum (assembly GCF_000226075.1). Taxonomy (NCBI): domain Eukaryota; kingdom Viridiplantae; phylum Streptophyta; class Magnoliopsida; order Solanales; family Solanaceae; genus Solanum; species Solanum tuberosum. Next base: position 234,303 of record NW_006239255.1, on the reverse strand, counting down.
TTCAGACCGAGGATACAAGCTTCATACTCACCATGTTGTTCGTGCAATCAAATCAGAGTTTATCCTCCATAGGATAATGCTGACCGGATTCTGATACTAAGACCGCTCCGATACCTTTCCCTTGGTGATTCGCCGCTCCATCAAAGAATACTCTCCAACCAGGGTAGACTTCAGAAATATCTTCACCCACAAATGAAACTTCCTCGTCAAGAAAATAGGTCTTGAGCGGTTCATACTCCTCATCAACTGGATTCTCCGCAAAATGATCGGTCAAGACTTGCGCTTTTATCGCCTTCTGAGTCACATAAGCAATGTCAAATTCACTCAAAAGCATTTGCCATTTAGCCAACTTCCCAGTCGGCATTGTTTTTTGGAAAATATATTTCAACGGGTCCATCCTGGAAATAAGGTATGTGGTATAAGAAGACAAATAATGTCTCAACTTTTGAGCGATCCAAGTCAAAGCACAGCATGTTCTCTCCAAAAGAGTGTAACGAGCCTCATATGAAGTGAACTTTTTGCTCAAGTAATAAATGGCTCGCTCTTTCTTCCCAGTTTCGTCATGTTGACCAAGCACACATCCTAATGCGTTATCCGAGATTGACAAATATAGCAATAACGGACTCCCTTCTCGCGGAGGGACCAACACCAGTGGATTTGACAAATAGTTCTTGATGGCATCAAAAGCAGTTTGACATTCTTCGGTCCACTTGGTTGAGGTATCTTTTTTCAATAACTTAAAGATGGGCTCACACACCACGGTGGATTGAGCTATGAACCGGCTGATGTAGTTCAACCTTCCTAGAAAACTCATCACCTCTTTCTTGGTCTTTAGAGGAGGTAATTCTTGGATCGCTTTGATCTTGGAAGGGTCAAGCTCAATGCTCATCCTGCTGACTATAAATCCCAACAACTTGCCAGCTGGCACCCCAAAAGCACATTTGGCGGGATTTAACTTCAAATTGTATCGACGCAGACGATCAAAGAATTTTCTCAAGTGAGTCAAGTGATCCGAACTCTCGCGGGACTTGATTATGACATCATCTACATACACCTCGATCTTCTTGTGAATCATATCGTAGAAAAATGGTCGTCATAGCCCTCATGTAAGTAGCACCGATTATTTAGAGACCAAACGGCATCACCCGATAATGATATACCGCCCCAGGGCGTGATGAAAGCTGTCTTTTCTGCATCTTTTTCATCCATCGGGATCTGGTAATAGCCCGCATAACAATCCACAAAGGACTGCATCTCATGCTTAGCGCAGTTATCAATGAGGATGTGAATGTTTGGCAACGGAAAATTATCTTTCGGGCTAGCTTTGTTGAGATCTCTGTAGTCAACACAAATTCTGATTTTTTCGTCTTTCTTGGCAACCGGAACAACATTGGCTAACCAAGTCCGATATTGCGTAACTTCCACTACTTGAGACTCGATCTGTTTTGTAATCTCCTCTTTGATAGGTTAAGCAAGAGCCTATGACTTTGTGTTGACTTTATAATGAGGTTCTATGAGGGGTTTATATGTAATTTCGTTTTAATTGTGTAACTCCAACAATTTAAAATGAATAAGAAGAAGCTTGAAATTGGAAGTAGTCACTTTTGGAAAAATTCAGAATCTGGAAATTTGGTCAAGTGTGGGAAATCAGTGAGTTTTTGGCCAACTTTGAGCAGTCATAACTCCTAGCTCAGGATGATCCAGGAGTAGTTCCAGTT
>NW_006239255.1:173579-229924 GCF_000226075.1 Solanum tuberosum | reverse complement strand
AGGTCTGTAAAACTTTAATCTGGTGTCAACTGACTTGGGACCCACTGGATGAATATATCCTGCCGCGGTTAATCGCTCGAACAACTTTGTTCGGCTTTCAATAAGCGGAGTGAAAATTCTAGCAGGCTTCTTCTCAAATCTGGGACGGGAGGGATCGTAATTGCCTTGTTGAGGGGGAGGCATTTGGTGATAATTTGGAGCATTCAGACGGGGGGCTTGATATCTGGGATATGAGTTGGTTTGGTAGTTTGGTTGTGGAGCTTGGTAGTTCGAGGGGGTATTTTGGTAAAGTGGAGCTGGGGTTTGGTACATTGGGGGAGGCGTTTGGTAATTTGTCTGAATGTTGGCACAGTTGGGGGAGGCATTTCGGTAGTGATGAGATGGAGTTTGATAAACTGGAGGGGGAGTTTGGTAGATAGTAGGGGGAGTTTGGTAGCTAGGAGGAGGAGTATTTTGATAGCTGGGCAGAAGGGTATTTTGGTAAATGGTGGGAGGGGTATTTTGGTAATCAACCTGGGCATAACAAGCCGGGTACGAACTCTGTGAAGGTCGAGAACGATTTTGGTATGATGATGATTTCCTTGGGGTCTTCTTCCCCTCATAAGAGATAGAGGACACATCTTCTCTTTTTTTCTTCAACAAGCCCGAGGATCCGGACGAGGCAGCAACACGGGCAATCTTCCCGGTTCTCAATCCATCTTGGATAGTCTCACCTACTTTGACTATCTCAGCAAATTTTGCTCTAACGAGCAACATGATTCTGTCATAATATTTGGGCTCTTGAACCCGCACAAACACTTCGACAATTTCCTTTTCTGACATAAGAGGTCTAACTCTAGCTGCCTCCTTTCACCACCTATATGCGAATTCTCTGTAACTTTTGGTCGACTTCTGCTTCATCTTTTCCAAGGAGTAGCAATCAGGAACGATCTCCACATTGTAGGCGAATCGTTTGATGAAATCCTTAGCCAAAGCGTTCCAACTAGACCATTGGCTCGTTTAATGAGACGCGAACCATTCTAGAGCCTCTCCGCTCAGACTTTGGCTAAAAAGCCGCATTAGCAAATCTTCGTCTCTCCCAACTCCCACGAGTTGGTCACAGTAGGCCCTCAAGTGTGCTAAGGGGTTCCCCGTTCCTCCGAAGATGTCAAATTTTGGCACCTTGAACCCTTCCGGGAGGTCCAAATTTGGATGAATGCACAGGTCTTCGTAACTCAACCCGGCGACTTCAGGAATGCAGTTCAACTCCTTCATGGCTTTTCTAATTTCCTCTTTCATATCTATCTTGACAGTCTCTTCCTTTGACCTCCACTCTCTCTCCCTCTCCTCATAGTGGTCGAGCTCCGAACCATGGGCGTCATGTTCGTTGGGGACTGGTATTTGGAAAGTGGCTTTTTGGTGGTAGTGGTGGAGCAATAGAGGGACTTTGGGCATTTTGAGTGGCTTGGTAATTTTGAGGTAAAGTCTGGGGGTTGGTATGTTGATTTTGGTGATAGAGAGAAATGTGCGGGCGGTTAACATTTTGGCTTTGAGGGGGTAGGCTAGTTTGGTGGTTTGCATGGGGGGAAGGGAATGGTGCTTGGAGGCTGATATTTTAAGGAGGAGGTGGTGTATGATAAGAGGCTGAGGCGTAGTGGGAGTTTTGGGTGGTAAGGTCAATGATGGAGGGATTACGAGCAGTACTTGAAGGTGGGTTTTGAGCTTTTTCCACGTTAGGAGGGGGAATTTGAGCTGGAGGTCTTCCGTCTGGATGAGCGTTGACAGCAAAAATCGGAGGAGGCAAATCTTGTTTTCTCTGCATCTCGACCTTCATCTCAGAAATTTGTTACATCAACTGCAGGATCAGTTCATTCTGATCAGCAAGGACTGGCTGAGCCACCACAACATCAGTAAGGCCGATGTCTTCGTTGTTATCACTCATTGCTGCTTTTCCCTTTGCGAGCTTTGACCGGGGAAGGAATCTTTAGGACCTTTAGATCTAGTGAAATAAGGATGATCAGCCAGTGTATCAACACAGATCAGTTCTAACTATCTGTAAAGAAAAACAACTCAAAGGCAAATCTGTTAGTATTAGTTCCAGACGAATAATGTAAGACATCACATAGAAGGCATATAAACACATAAGAGTTGCTTCGTTTGAGGACACGTTAACCCACGAATAATGGGGACTGATTTTTGAACAAGCAGGAGTTTGCTCATTTTATTTTGGGGCTAGTGACTCAGAAAGGCTAGATTGCATTGAGCTAAGGTCTTCTTGCTGCATCTTCTGTCATCTGTTAATTTGAACTCAATGTTTCCTTGTAGAATGAAAGAGGGGGAAAAGAAAATTTGAAAAAGATTGGGGCCGGGCCTTGAAAGGCTGCCTACGTATCTCCCAAGGAGAATTCAAGCCCTACGTAGTTCGAATACAAAGGAAATTTTCATTTTCATTCATTCATTTCTGGTGATTACAAGGAAAGTGAAAAATAGATAATAAAGCTCCTAACAGATAGATGGTGCTTTCACCGAGGCTTCTTTCTCTGACTGCCGTATTAGCCACGGGGGAAAAACTCAACTTGAATTTTTCCCATGTTGACGAGGGATTCCACGTCATAGCGAAACCTGAGGCACTTTTCAATGTTGTGATCTATGGCATCATGATAAGGGCAGGGTTTCCAGATCTCAATCCCAACGGGATCAATTGCTTCGTCATCCTTTCTGATAGAGGCCAAGACTCCTTTTTGAACTAACAGACTGTAGATATCCAGCAACATTTTCTTGAAAGGCGTGAAATAGTGACAATAAAACAAAGTGTGCTTAGTGACCAACATACTAGGCTCATGTTGGTCACAAGTAAGGACGGTGTTCCCACCCCACATATACGGGATCTCTCTAACATTGATCAGGTTGCGGATTGATGCCTTAAGCTACACACATTCTTCTATAGTGTGTCCTCTTTGGTTCGAGTGGTAGGCCCATGTCTTTTGAGAGCTTTCATGCCCGAACCCAAAAGTGGTTCCTTCAAGAGGCTTCAGCATACCTGACGCCTTAAGGTGCTCGTAAATGAGAGCACACGACACGACTCTTGCCCCACGCTATGTGTCCACTCATAAGCCGGGAGAGTGATCTATTGGTCTCCTCCTTTCAGACGTCCCAGGAAGGTAGACATATAGATGATTTCCTCATCGGCATCTTCTTCAGTAGCTCCAGGGTGAGTGTCTTCGGGACCGCTATTTGCTTCTTGATTGAAGAAAGAGCATTTCCCGCGTATCTTCTGAAGTCTCATAGTTATATCATTCTTGAAGATGTCATGTTCCTTTCGCATAACAACTGTCTTTTTACTTATAACATCGCATTTTGTCATCTTTGCTGCTAATTCCGCGTCCAGTGCCGCATTTGCTACTCGTGCGACCGCGGTGTCAAACTCCATTTCTATTCTCTTTTCTCTGGTTTCTTGGATCTCTCGCCTGAGCCGCTGTAATTCCATCCTCAAATCCTCCTCAGTTAGCTCTATGTCGATACCCTTGCCCTTTTCCATCTTAGCAGCAATTTCAGCTTTTCTGAGATGATAGAGTAATATTTTAGGATTTGGTAGTAAGATTTTATTTATGGCTGAGAAACTTAAGACTAATGGAATTTTGGTCGGACATTCTGGTGGTGACCTATATTTGATATTGTGGGAATTTTTGGAAATTTTTGAAAAGGAGTGTGCTAAGAATGTCTTCATTCAAATCAACGTACCACATAAACAGCTAAAGCACACAAGCAAACAGACAAATATCGTGTGTCCTAAACAAGTAAGGGGGGCCCTTTTGTGCCAAGGGTAGGCCTAGCGCATTTGAAAGATATATGTGTAGAATTGAACCATTTTGTTATCCCAAAGCAAATTTCGCATATAAAATGATGTCCAAAAAGCGAAAATAAGCAGGGAGAAGTAGGGAATAAACGGGAAACACAAAAGAAAAGGCCCACGCAGGGGTCATTTGAAAAGAGTACCAAAATACAAGAAGTGCAAGCCCACGCAGGGGCAAAAACAACAAATACACATAGAAAGGCCCACGCAGGGGAGAAATCCGCTAGGAGGTCCCTGATGGTCCTGCTTCTGATCTGCTCCTCTTGTTCTGTGCCATGAGATGTTGAAGCCTATATTGAATCATTAACAAGTATCCTTCGCTTCGGCGGCCTTTCTCTTCCCAGTCCTCGAGACACATTCCGCTTTTCTTATCTCCAATCCATAAGTTAAGCTCTCCCAAATCGCTTCTCAAGCTTTCTAATTCTTGAGTTACGCTCTCGAGGACGTACTTATCCTCTTCTTGCTTTCGGAGAAATTCCTCGTGCATTTCCTGGGCTTTTCTTCTTACCTCTCTTAGTTCTATCAAAGCTTTGGACTCTTTGTCCTCTACACTGCGGTAAATGTTCGGAACTGAGAAGGAGATACCCTGTATATTGCGCTCCAACCAAGCTTTGTAAGTTTCATCGTACCCCGCATTAAATCCATCTGTGGCAATGGTGTCCTTGTTCATTCACACTGCTCTTTTCCATTCTCTCAGCATCTCTGAAGCCTCAGGCACTCTATCATCCCCGATGTCGAACACATAGATACGGTAGTATGCTTCTGGGGGTGTAGTTTGTCTTCTTCCGAACTGCCTCAGGACCCGGATGAGCGCATATGGGCGGATACCTCGAATACTTGGTAGAAGAAGCACAAGTTTTCTGTCACCCCGTACTATGGCATCTTTCGAGATGAAGCGGTCGAATATCCATTGGATATTTTCTTCTCTCAACTCAAAAAAAATTTAAGCCCATCTTTCCCTGGTTCTTCTTTTTTCTAAGTCTGCCCAGAACAACATGTCATTCAAACTTTTAAGAGCATTATGCCCATAGAGGGTATGGAGTTTTTGAGTTCCGTGTCTCTTCACCAAGTGACTCATTATCCACCATTGAAGAAGAAGGTTGCAACCCTGAAAGTAACGATGCCCTTCCTTGCATTTTCCCAAAGCACCGTACATGTCAGAAAGGATGACAAGTGCGACAAGGTAATACTTTACTTGCCCTTGGTTAGTATGTCTTTGGAATAGAGTGTGTGCAAACATTATCACCCGGGTGTTGATACTAAGTCTCGGGCCGTGTGGGAAAACCATGGTGCCTAATAGTGCGATAGTAAATGTCAAAGGTCTGATCTTGTCCCATTCTCTGAAAGTGACCTTTAACTCTTGGTTGTAATTTGAATAGAAGCTCGCATGCCTGAATCTGACATAGAGATCCATAAAAGAAACGCTAGAACCCTCGGCCCAGTAGACGCAATCCTTTCTTAATCCGAGCCACTTTACAATATCCTCGAGGGTAGGTTTGTTAGGGATTAGGATGTTTTCCCGTTTTCTCACTCTTTCTTCAAGCCCTGTACTGAATGTGTCTATTTCGTCCCGAATTTTCTCAATTGTTGGGGTGATCTCCATGGTTCCAAATCTGAACACCATTTTCTCGTTGTCCCAATAACATGTGAGGACTTCAATCAGTTCAGGCCACCCAACCATGTTGATGAGTTCTGTTAGGGCTCTTATATATTTGTTGAGTTCCCTTTTGTGAAGCACAGTGAGGTCGTTGTATCACATCTTGAGTAAAATCGGGGCTTTCACTACAATGTCGAATTTGGGGAATCGATCAATACCTACAAAATAAAGCACGGTTAAGATTCTCTCCCCCAAATAGGCAACAATCATGTTTCCACACATACATCTTTCAAATGTCAAATAATATGGTATGTCGTTAGGTCGTGGAGCTTGGACATGATTTTTGGCGGCTTTACTAATGGACTCAATACGCCTTGGGTATAAGTCGTCTTAGGCTAATGCTTAGATTTAGATTTGGTTTCGCTCTACTCTAGGTTGACTAGAATTGGTTTAGAAATGACGGTTATCCGAGTCGGACAAACAACGGGGTGAAGTCTAATAAACGACGTTGGATGACTACAAATCAACTATTCGTTTATCACTTCCAAAGATCTCAACTTGTGTTTTTCTGCAGGACAACCCTGATAAGCCACGTAATCACCTTTTTCCTAATGCAATTTGTTTGTCGTTTGGCGGAATCGGGTGCCATGAATGCCACAGTTCAATATATAGGATAAATAAAACAAGTAGACAGTTAAAACACGTAGCCAAATAACTTAATCTTCAGGTTAGAACCATTCAAATCTCCAGCAGAATCGCCATTCTGTTTTATTAGGAAAATATATTTGGACTGGTTTTAAGAGCCGCCACTTAATTTTTAACAAAAATAAAAAAATACTACTTTTTCAAAAGATTAAAACAAAAAATTGATTGAAAATATTTAAAGGGGTTCGGGGTTCTTATTAATATTCTAGGAAGGTTTTTAAAGCATCTAGAATATCCGATAATGCGATTATCCGACAGTTAATTTATTTGGCTAAAATAATTTAACTTTAACTTAAATTGCAAAATTGAGTTGTTTTATAGTTAGAACTATTTTTAAAAGGGGAAAAGGGAAATACTAGATATTATCTAAGTTAAAACACTTTGATAGATTATGTTTCCAGATTATAGAAAGTGAGTATTTAATTAGTTAAACTTTAGAAAATTAGTTCAGAATGGCTATCTGTCGAAAAATTGATTCAGGATAAACTTAAGATTAAACAGGTATTGACAAGTAAATAAGCGCGATAAAGAAAGGAGAGAAAGAGATTTGGGCCCAAATCTAGTTTTTCTGTCCGTCTGGGCCAGTATTTGGGCCCATTTTCGTTTTGAGCTTTTGGCCCATTTGAGTCATCTGCACCTGTCCTAAACTAACATAAAATAAATATTTTTTTTTATCCTCGGGTAAGGCCCAATTCTTTCACCTGTTCTAGATTCTAACAAGATAACAAGGGCTTATGCCCAAAATAACAAAATACAATTTTCGGAAATTAAGAGTGGGCTTTTGGGCCTCGTTCTGTCATAATATACAACATATACACTTAATGTATATTGTTGTATATTCTAGATGTAACGACTCTAGTTCCTGTTCGTTAATTTTGAGTGACATGTCTCTTCAAATTTGCTTGTCGGCCGACTCAAGGATGAAGGAATTTAGGCCTTTATGGCCCAAATGACATGCAAAGGGAGGAGGAGGGAGTTCATGGTGAACTCGGGCGGATTTCACAAACACACAAAAATAAAAAAATAAAAAATAATATTTGGATGACAACATTATAAAGAAATGAAATGAAATGAAACTGCACCACTAAAGGGGGGGCGGGGGGCGATGAAACAAGGGCTTGTCATATATAATGGAAACCAAGAACACATAAATACGGACAAATTGATTACTCCAAACTGCTACATTGACAAAGAAACATTCATGAACAAGCAAATGGCATGACTAAGCTTCTTTGATATATCTAAATAATCACCTATAATTACCAGAAACTAGTCATGTTATCTGAAAAGGCTTATACCAAATGTACCATTCGCTTATACCAAGTTAGATAAGAGAAGAAAACATTAGACATCAACAATACATTTAATTTCCAGCAAAAAAGACAAGCATGCTTCCAGAAAAATACCAAGACACTTAAAACAACCAATACTTATCAAATAAGGAGAAAAAGGGATACCACGTGCATTAACAAATTATGTTCGAATTAGGGACATAAATAAAGCAAATTCGGACAAGAAACTGGAAGCAAAGTTGCCCAAAAAAAAGAGATGAAATCATATAGGTTGACACTACTATATCATAGGAAGGTTTCGGCTCAGACCCAACAGGAGACTCGACCAATTTATCACATGCAAGGCATCATTCTATGAAACACTCACACGGGCAGAGAGCAACACCTCAAATCGAAAGAGTTAAAACACTCGACTAAAAATCCGAAACAGTAGATATAAAGACACGAAATGAACTTGGAATATTGTTGCCTTGCTTCATCCTTCCAACTTGTGGTGAAAGAACGAGCAATTCAACGTCGGACACCAAACACTAACTCAAAGCACATGACTTATGGAAATCAATTAAGGCAAATAGGACAGCTAAACGGAACACATCTGGAAGTCTCCAAGAACAGTAACAGACCATTAAATTGCAATAATCTTTCTAACCACATTAATAATATTCAACTAAAACCACAACCAGCTCAACCAAAATTTACAGCATACCCAATTTTTAGACCAAATGAACTTGAAAATAGCCTAAAGCTTAGCTCAACTTGAAGTAAAAAAAACAAGAAGATACCATAATAACCCATCACATTAGCTAGCAACTAAGACTCTTATATCTATTAGAAAATAGATACGCGACGGTAGCCGGCCATTTGAAACATGCTTCGAATAGAAAAAATACACAACCCAGCCGATTCAAACTAATATCACCATCCGACTAACATTTAACAAACAAGCGGCCAGTGAATACATGTTTTTGATATCGGAAATATCAAATCGAAAAGGAAAAGAGATGAAGAGAATTCTATGTTACCTTCTTCTGGGCAACGAACGAGGACGAGAACGAGCTTAGAGAGACGACTGACCTCCACCACAAAAAAAAAACACTTGAACACGAACAATCAAACCGAACTTTGGGCAAAACCTTAGACTCGAACGAACTTGAGAAAAACGGACTCAAAACGAAGTAGAGACATTGATGCTCCGATCGAAATTAAATTCTCTCCGTCCTGAATGTATTTTTTTTGTATTTCATTTATTTTCTGCTTAAGCTCTGAATGCAGTCTTTCTTTTTACTCCAAAAATCCTATTAAAAAAAAGGTTTTCTCCCCTCTCCCCTTTAACAGCCAAGACGATAACAATATATAAAGAAGAAGAACTCGGGCAGATTTTGGGGGTAGAATCCGATAAATTCGAATTCAAGGGCCATTTCAAAATTCATAAAAAATCAGAATCTTTCACCGATTTGGACAAACATCTTTTTCTGCGATTTTCTCCCCATTCCAAAAGAGGAAAGGAGAAATCGACGCTTGGGATTGACCAATCATCCTTGGGGAGCAATATGGAGTAATCTCAAGTTGGCAAGGATGATTCCGAGTGCCTTTTGCTACTGTGACTGCGATATTGAGAGGGACAGGGGGAAGAAGACAATAAGAGGCAGTGTACTGCCTCTTTTCCGTCGCTATTTTCCGTGTATTTTGATTGAGAATTGACGCCGCATGGATTGGAATTGTTGTTGATGTTTGTTCACGCCTCTTGGAATTGATATTGCGGTTGGTGTCGTTTTCTTTTGGGAATTGTACGCTGGAATGTTGCCATTGTTTGAGGTTGCTGAAAATTTAATTAGGATGGGGAATGGGCCGGGTTAGGGAATTAATGGGTTGGGTCGGTTGGTGTATGTATGTATTGTATTGTTAATGGGCTGGGTATTATTGTTGTCATATTAAGGGGCTGCTGTAATTAGATATTAGAATGGGAAATTGGTGGGTAGGGGCGTATGGAATGGGCTGGGAATGGGTATTTGTTGTTATGGTTTTAATGGGTTCAAGTACGGATAATGGGTTGTTGTTTATTGTTAAAATTGAATAATTTGGATTGGAGGAATTGGGTTTTAAAATTGGGTAGAACAAGATGGCTAAATAGATTACAATTATGGCCATATAAAACTTAAAGCATAACCGAATTGAGTTGATTTAGTGAATCCGGCTAGAATCTAAACACGATGAATTAAGATTGATTAATTAACGAGTTTCTTAATCTTAACGAAATAAAATAGTTAACTTAATTATAAGCTAATTATTTCAAGAACGTAAATTATTAAATAACTAAACTAATTAACCAAATATTTAATTAAAGTTAAAATCTTTTTGAGGCAATTTTCGAATATTCATAAAATGTATTAATTATATACATAATTATGAAATATATATAGTCCAAAAATTATAGAAATAATAAAATTAATTAAAAGTAACTTGAAAAATATTTTGAACTTTATAAAAACTAATTATTTCGAATCGTTTGAAATTTAGGAAGCTCGATAATTAATTCTTATCGGGGAGGGTCAAAATTGGGTTTCAACAGGTATGATTCCAATAGGTTGGATTATCATCATATAAGATTAATTTAGTGTTGATTCATGATATTATGAAGAATATATGTGAATTCCTTGATTTACCCTAATTTCCAAAGTATGTGGGTTTATGTCTTTTGATGAGGAGTTGATGGTTCTTGATAGATTTTCTAGAATTGTCACCAAGAATAGAATTTATCTAAGAATGAAAATATGAAATCATGAATTGAACTAGACTTAGGTATGTATTATAGAATTTGAATTGAAATGATTAGAATAGGGACTTTTTGATGAATTATGCTTAGAATTTCCTATGACTAAGTCTTAGGGCTAATGTGTCTTGTGATCTCGACTAGTATGATGATTGTGGAGTAAAGCTTGAAAATAGGGCTTGAAGACATAATGTTGATCACTAGGGCTTACAAAGTAAGTCTAATATGATGAACTAGCTTGCATAGAATTGATATACAACAAAGATAGAGTTATGGTGGAAGGATTTCACCCATATGACCTACCTAGGACTATATGAATGCTTGTATATAGAATGTGAAAGGTCTTCTCACATAGGATGATTCTTGATTAAAAGGATAATCACCTAAAATGAATCATGCTTGTTAGAATAGAATAACTTGAAGTTGAGCCTTATGATTCCTTCATGTGTAGTTGAATTATATATCTTAGGATGGTAGATCTCCTAGAAGCTTGGGATGGTAGATATCATGGTAGCTTGGGATTGAGGAATTATGCTCTCATAAGGTTAGCTTGAACTAGTATTGGTAGGATGCTTTTTATTGTAGCTTGCATTAATATAGGCATGATGGCCTTGAATTAAGGATCTATGCTCTCCTATGGGTAGCTTGAACTAGCATTGTTAGAATGCCTTCATGGTAGCTTGACTTGGTTAGGCCAAGACTATTTCTTGGTAGCTTAGGATTGAGACACTATACTCTCCTATGGATAGCTTAGGGTTGAAGACTCATACTCCCCTAAGGATAACTTGTATCATATTGAATGGTTGTATGGTAGCTAGGTTGGTATACTTGTATCCTTTCTTGGATAGTTTGGATTGCATGATAAGGTGCTTACCATGGTAGTGAGGTCTAGCATAGTAGTACGCTATTCTTTCGTAGTCTAGAATGACGAATCGTAAGCATTGAGTAAGCTAGCCTAAGGGAGTACTTAGTGTGAGTGGTAGTATGGGATGTCATTCGTACATGGGACAAGTATGACTTGAAGCTACTTACTAAGTGTCCTCTTATGTAATGTATGCCTAGCTTGGATTGTTGTTATAGTTGCCTTCCATGATATGATTGAATCAAGTTGATAGTTCGTTGTCAATATGAAGTAGGTTAATAGTGACTTCTAGAAATGGTAAATATGAATATGGTGACTTCAAAGATATGCTTGGTGTGTGTGGTATTATGGGATGCCCCACATGCATTGCACAAGTGTGTCTTGAGGTTACTTAGGAGTATAGTGTTCTTATGACATGAAAACTTAGGTCTTGACTATGAAGGTGGACTATGACCAAGAATGACTAAAGAAAGGTACTTAGCTTGGATAGTATTATGGGATGCTATTCTTGCCTTGCACAAGTATACTTGGAGGTGGCTTGTGAAGTAGTTCTCTTAAATATGAAAGAATAATGGTTGAAGTATGAAATTATGAATGTCTTATGTTGACTTGTCTTGATATGATGCTTATGTTAGAGTTTATGTTATGAATATGTTATTGTCTCTTATGCTTATGTCTTATGTTGACTAACCCTTTTTGAGATGCTTTATGATGTTATGCTAGCTTTCATACTTGGTACATTTTGTACTAACGCATATTGCCTATATTCTAATCAAATGTAGGGTGTTGGAGATTGAGTTGCTTGAAGGCTAGGTTTCCAAGGATCTAGAAGACTTGAAAATTTGGTGAGTCCTCATAGCTTCAAGGACAAACCCACTATGTTCCTTTTATGTCATTCTTGTGTTTTAGACTTTTATATGGGTTGCGTCCCAACACTTTTATTGATTTTATTCATAGATGGTTTGAGACAAAGACTTAGTAAAGACTTCCGCTTGCTTATGAAATTGTCTTAGATTGTTTGAAAGAAAGTTTTAAAGTTTCCCTACTTTTCTACGATCTTATGTTAGTATAATGCTAAGAGCTTGTATGAGACCCCTTCGGGGTCAAGTACGCCATATTACGTCTAGGGGGTACCCCTGGGTCGTGACAAGTTGATAGTTCCTTGTCAATATGAAGTAGGTCAATAGTGACACCTAGAAATGGTAAATATGAATATGGTGACTTGAAGGATATGCTTGGTGTGTGTGGTATTATGGGATGCCCCACATGCATTGCACAAGTGTGTCTTGAGGTTACTTAGGAGTATAGTGCTCTTATGACATGAAAACCTATGTCTTGACTATGAAGGTGGACTATGACCAAGAATGACTAAAGAGAGGTACTTAGCTTGGATAGTATTATGGGATGCTATTCTTGCCTTGCACAAGTATACTTGGAGGTGGCTTGTGAAGTGGTTCTCTTAAATATGATAGACTAATGGTTGAAGTATGAAATTATGAATGTCATATGTGGACTTGTGGTGATATGATGCTTATGTTGGAGTTTATGTTATGAATATTTTATTGTCGCTTATGCTTATGTTATGTTGACTAACCATTTTGAGATGCTTTATGATGTTATGCTAGCTTTCATACTTGGTACATTTTGTACTAACGCATATTGCCTACATTCTAATCAAATGTAGGGTGTTGGAGATTGAGTTGCTTGAATGCTAGGTTTCCAAGGATCTAGAAGACTTGAAGATTTGGTGAGTCCTCATAACTTTGAGGACAAACCCACTATGTTCCTTTTATGTTATTCTTATGTTTTACACTTTTTATGGGCTACGTCCCAAGATTTTTATTCATGTTATTCATATATGGTTTGAGACAAAGACTTAGTAAAGACTTCCGCTTGCTTATGAAATTGTTTTAGATTGTTTGAAAGAAAGTTTTAAATTTTCCCTACTTTTCTACGATCTTATGTTATGATGATGCTAAGGGCTTGTATGAGACCCCTTTGGAGTCAAGTATGCCATATTACGTCTAGGGGGTACCCCTGGATCGTGACAGGTTATATCCTATCCTGGCACTTGAATTGATATTTAAAAGTAAAAAAGAGTTCAGGAATGTTGTGATAACTCATGAAGTCAGTCAAGGAAAGTATATAAAATGGCGCAAGAATGATAAGGAAAGGATACGAGCAGTTTGTGCGAAGCATCCAGATTGTGATTGGGAGATTATGGCTTCTAAAATGTACAGAGATTGTGCTTTTCAAGTAAAGACATACAATCCGACCCACAAGTGCAAAAATAGGAACTATGTTAACAAAACCATCACATCATTTTTCATTGCTAGAAAATATCTTAATGCCATAAAAACAAACAGGAATTGGAAGATCTCTGAATTTAGAGATCATGGTAGTATTCAGTTAAGAGCACATGTGATATTATCTAAATGTAGAAGGGCAAAAAAGAAGGCAATTGCAACGATCGATGGAGATATCTCTGATCAATTCAAGTTGTTGTGGAACTATTGCAATGAAATAGTGAGGACAAATCCAAATACTTATGTTTATATGAAGTTGGTTGAAAATGAAGAACCCTGCAAGCCTGAAAGATTTCAGAGATTCTACATTTGTTTTAGTGCTTGCAAGGAAGGATTCAAAAGTGGTTGTAAAAAGATAGTAGGAGTGGATGGTTGTTGGTTCAAGGGTCCAATGTATGAGACTCAATTGTTAACTGTTATTGGGCTTGATCCTAATAACAATATCTATCCGATAGCATATGCAGTTGTGGAGAAAGAAAATTGTGAGTCATGGGCATAGTTTTTGGATCATCTAAAGCTTAACTTGGAGATCGATAATGGAGCTCACTGGACCTTCATGTCAGACAAACAAAAAGGTCTGATAGAAGCATTTAATGATATATTGCCTTTTGTCGCTCATAGATTTTGTGTTAGACACTTGCATAGTAATTTCAAAAGGGCTGGATTTGGTGGTAACACACTAAGAAATGCACTTTGGAAAGCTGCTAGTGCGACAACAGTAAGGTGGTTTGATGAACGCATGGTTGAAATATTTGATTTGGATCCCGAAGTTGCTATTTGGTTGAGAGATAAGTCACCTAGTGAATGGTCTAAATCTCACTTCTCCGAAGATGCAAAATGTGATACCTTAGTGAATAACATATGTGAATATTTTAATAGCATGATATTGGATGCAAGAGATAAGGATTGCTCATGACAAAAATGCAAGCAAATAGGGATAAATCTGCCAAGTGGAGTTCTGATGATATTTACCCCAGAATTAAAAATGTATTGTGCAAAAGTCAAGCTGCCGCTTCTGAATATATTCCTAAAAAATCAAATGAGTGGAACTATGAGCTTATAGGAGCTAGCATAACTGACATTTGGGCCGTAAATTTGTTAAATAGAAAATGCAGCTGTAGAAAATGGAATTTGATAGGGCTACTTTGTAAACATGTTATAGCAGCAATTTGGGCAAAAAATGATGAAATCAGTTCGTATATTGATGATTGCTATAAGGTGGAAACTTATAGAAGGATCTATGAATTTGTTATTCTTCCTATGAATGGTCAAAGTATGTGGCCGCAACATGATAATATTCTTCCTTTGCCTCCAAGAGTAGTAAGACAAAGTACTAAAGGGAGAAAACAAAAGAAGAGAAAAAAAGAATCAGATGAAGTTGGCGCGAGTAGGAAAAAAGCTAAGAGGAAGCAAAAATATTTAGGATGCAGTAGATGCCACAAGCTTGGACATAACACAAGAACTTGCAAGTATAATTTGTTGCAGACAGAGTCTCAAAATGTATCTCCGCTATATCATGAATCATCTTCATCATGTGCTCCTACAAAACTACCAGTACTTTTTCTTTTATCTATAGCGTATTTCACTTAATTTATTATATTAAATTTGTGTAAACATTTCCACTAATTCATTATACTTCACAGGTTAGAAGAGCTGCAGAGAATCGAGCTAATTTTAAATCAACGAAGTGACAGTGCTCTCGTGATTGATGTAGTTTTGCGAAATTTGATTTATGGTGCAAATTTACATTTGAGTGATAATTTTATGTGATTAGTTGTTTTTTTTTTGTTGTTTTATGTTATTTTCTTTAGCTGATCATTGTAGTGTTTTTTGGTGTTGTTTTTGTGCAGTTTAGGGTAGCTTGGTGATGCTTTTTGGTGCAGTTTTGGTGTGGTTTGGCGCAGTTTCTATGCTAGTCTTTGTGCAGTTTGGTGCTAATTTTTGGTGGTTGGGTGCTGCTGTCTGTGCAACAATTTGGTGCTGTTTTTTGCGTAGTTTGGTGACGTTTTTGGAGCTGTTTTTGTGCAGTTTGGTGACGTTTTTGGAGTTGTGTTTTGTGCAGTTTGGTGCTGATTTTTGGTAGTCTGATGCAGCAGTTTGGTGCTGATTTTTTGGTGGTTTGATGCTGCTGTCTAGTGATGTGTTATGTATAGTTTGGTGCTGATTTTTTGGTGTTTTGATGCTGCTGTCTAGTGATGTGTTATGTATAGTTTGGTGCTGATTTTGCAGTTTTCTGCTGATTTTTTGGTGTTTTGGTGCTGCAATTCGATCAAAGTTTGATAGCTGCTATTTTTTGTTGTAGTTTAAGCTATTTTCTGCACAAAAATTGTTGAAAACAGAGCACTATAGTTCAATTTAGTTGCTGATTTTTGAACTTTTCTGCAATTTTATGCAGTTTCATTGATGTAATGACCGATTATTAACATGAAAATAGAATCATATTTTTTGCTCACAATATTTTCTCAATTGTGTTCGTTACTTTGCCTTTTGCTTTAACTCGCATGAAATAACGACCAACGACATAATTGCAATAAGACAATGAAGAAAAGAATTGAAAAAAAGGGTGAGGAAATAGTGAGATAATGGCAAAAGAAATGACAAAAAGAAAGTCAATGGAGAAGAATTGAAAAAAAAAAAGAAGTGAGGAAACAATGAGATAACGGAGAAAAAGAGGTGGAAAAAGAAAGGAGACAGATTGACTTATAATGTATGTTAATGGTGTTTGTTAACAGTTTTTGTAAAAAGTGGATAGAAACCAAACTTGACAGAAGGGTGGATAGTTAAAGGACCATATCCGTTAAGTGTATAGTTAAGGGACTATTTTAGACCTACTGTGATAGTTTAGGGACCATTTATGTCATTTTCTCACCGAAATTACATGCTAAATATTTTAGATGAGTTTTAGGGATTCCTGTGTCATCTAAATTACTTGAGATGGTGTTGAATCATATGTAAATTGAGTCAAGAGAAATAAGTAAGAATTTTACCGGTTAATAAAATAGTTGGTGGATTTGAGATCATGAATGAATTCAATAGGAAAAACTCTAGTATTGGCAGAGTGAGTGATTTCAAAAAGTTATTATGTGATAAAAGGGTTATGTGATGATCAGTGGGAAGGTGAAATAACTCTTAATGGAGTAGTTGACAGCAAAATGAGGTGAGTGACTTGGGGATAGAGTATATTTCAAAAAGTTATTATGTGATAAAAGGGTTATGTGATGATCAGTGGGAAGGTGAAATAACTCTTAATGGAGTAGTTGACAGCAGAATGAGGGGAGTGACTTGGGGATAGAGTATATGAATTCAAGGGGTTAGTTTTTTATCGCAAGGGAGGTGGTTAAAGGATCAAGGGTATATAGTTCAAGTCTTATGTTTTTTTTTAATTATTTACATGTTATAATTATGTGGTGGATTCAGATCGACCGATGATGTCTACCAATACGTATTGTTTGTACTGATATTATTTTTGCTATGTCACTTGACAAGTTTGGTTGCAGGATTTGTGATATTTCTTAAGTGAAGTCGATGTTGATCTCTGACAAGTTCTATTCTTCTTTCCTTATGGTGGAAATTCTGTGTTATTTTTCATGATTTGTACTCTCTTAGAAGTTCTTGTACCCTGCTTAGACTACTTACTAGGAAGGGTTCCATGTGCTTTTCAAAGACGGGGTATTTTATCACGGTTGACAATTGATTTTTATAATTAAATAAGGTGATATATTCAATTTTGTTTATTTTCGTGATTTTTCAGTTCTAACTTGGTGATAAGGGTTCTCCTATCTAGGTGTTAGAGTAGGCGTCCGTACAACCCAATTATTTAATTTGAATCGTGACAATTTGATATCATAACATTAAACACGGATCTCTCAATATAAAATCAAATATCGAATATAGTCCTGATGATTGATATGTTGACGTCCACATTTAATTTTCAGAAAACTATGAAACATTTAGGAAATTATTCCAAAAATGAAAAAATCATATACTTCCCATCAAGTCCTTAACTAATCCTCTTTTTAGTTTTTCTTTAGGATTTATGCAAATACGTTTGCTTGAATTTTCTACTATGCATGATTGACTTTTTGTTTGAGCAATTGCTACGAACTCCCTTGGAATTGATTTTTATTTTAATAGTATTAACTACAAGAGGTATTAAATAAAATTATTTTGATCTCATTCTCAAATGAGTAATTAAAGACTAATGATTATATGTCTTTGGATAAATAAGATAACTTTGTATTTTGATAAAAACATTTACCAAACTCATGAAGAACTAAAGTTAATTGTTAACTAGTTGTTATATTTGTGTACAGGTGTATGCACTAATGCAATATCCATCACTTTTATGATAACTTTCAATTTTTTTTAAAATTCTGAATTTTAATTATTTAGAATTGATCAGTTATTATGTGTGTTTATTTTTTGAATTTGAATCTTACTCATTCAAAATTCAATTATTAAGTCTGTCTATTTTATTCCTACAATCTTTTTTATGTGTTTAAAAACGTTTGAATAATTAAGATTTATGATAAAAAAAAATTAATATCGTGAAGAATCAATTCATTTAAAGATTTTAGTAAAGATGGCATTTTATTATTATTCTATCATTTTCACCACTAATCATTGTTGCCTTAAATATTATTGACTACCCCAGTCACAACTACACCACCACAATCAATTGTCCTCATCACTAGTCATTATTTATATTCATCATTATCAACTACTATCACCATTAGCACTAATCATTATCGACAATCGTTCAACAATTATCACTACACCAACCACCATTAACTATCATTATCATTCACTATAAGTATTAGTCACTAGGGAATTTGACCGCGCTTCGCGCGATGGTTAAAATTTTTAAGGGTTAATTTTACAAAACTCACCTCCCTGTGGTTTACAATATTACGTATACCTTCCATATTTTGATTTTTTTGTAATCATTCTTTAAATTTATTTAAAATAATTATAAATTAATTATAATTTGACAACTTGTCCTTTTGTATTAATTTATTCATATTAATCCACATTATTTTAAATAATTACTTATATAATGAAAGTTTTAAAAGTAAATCATTATGAAGAAGTGTGATTCTTTGTTTGGTAAAAATGGACACGTTTATATATATTTATATAATATATATTATAGTATAAATTTATTTGTGTTGATTTATTTTTAAAGTATTTATTAAATAAGTCATGTTTGTAATAATATGCATTAATATGAAGAAATTAATACAAAGAAGGACAAATTTTTCAAGTTATAATTGATTTATATTTATTTTAAATAATTTTAAAGAATGGTTACAAAAAAAAAAAAATAAGGGATGTAGGTGTAATATCGTAAACTACAGAAAAGGTGAGTGTTATAGAGCGAAACCAAAAGGAATTATCCCATTTTTTTAATTAAAAAGTCAATTTGTGATCTCTATCAATGTCATGTCTTCTTTTTCTCCAGTTATAACATCATTAATTGTTCAAATTATATTATATTATCAAGATAAATACCAACATTGTTTTGTTAAACTTAACAATTAATATTGAACAAAAGAGAGAATTTATTCTTAAGCAATAAGCTATAATATATATATATATATCTTTTAATTAATTTCATTTCTATTGTACATAGCAAATATTTCGTAGTAAATTATGATACACAATACATACAAGCATTTATTGGCAATTGATCCTTTTAATTTCTTTTAAACTAAAAAAAAATTAAAAATATTTTCTATAATTGTTATTAAATAAAATAAAAATGAAATGAAAATTAAAAAGAAACTAAAACAACCATTGAGTTAAAAAATATTGGCATATACTATTTCCCTATCGTTTATCCTTCGCTAATGCCTCTACTATTATTTTGTTCTTTTTTCCTCCCTATATGTTGTACAAGTAAAAGAACACATAAACACAAAGAAGGTAAAAGAATTGTATACAAACTACAAAGTAGTAGTGATTCAACT
Organism: Solanum tuberosum; assembly: GCF_000226075.1. NCBI lineage: Eukaryota > Viridiplantae > Streptophyta > Magnoliopsida > Solanales > Solanaceae > Solanum > Solanum tuberosum. The sequence goes on along the minus strand of NW_006239255.1, from coordinate 210,591 downwards.
TCATTTAATTGAAGTTTGCTGATAATTATTTTTAACAATTGAAGAAATGAAACAAATCCATTACTGATTTAAATGTTAAGTATTGATGTTTATTACTCAATAAAAACTAATATCCTCCTCATAATTAAGACTCATAAATATGTTATAATAAAAGTTGTAATTTCATAATTATATATAATAAAAATATTATAAAAAGGATAAAGAAATAAAAATATTATAATACCAGTATTTCGATATTTTTAACAATTATAAAAAATTAAATATGAGTAAAAGAATCATATACCTTTTTATAGATTTATTACAACAAAATGTTGGAAAATTTTGTCAATTGAAGAACAAAACAAGAAAATAAGAGTAGCATAAGTCTTTCAACCTTTTGTTCTTATTTAAACGACGTTTATATATTTATATTAGTAATTGTAATTTAATTTTATATATATATTAAAAGGTTATTTCGTGTTGTTTGGTTATAATATTATTATATCTTTTATTCTATTACTTTCTATTGACATTTTTATGAGGAAAAATAAGAGACCAAATTATATAAATAGAAATTATACAACAAATAACTCTCATACTTCAAAAATTCAGTTACTCTTACTTCGAATTAAATTTTAAGTTCATATACAAAATATACTTAAGAGACATCATGAAATACACAAGAAAGAATGAAAGAAAGAAAAAATAATACAATACACATATTATTGCGACTTTAATCATTAAAATTAAAAGTAGAAGGGGAAAAAAATCAACACATAATTGTGTAAGATCTTGTCATAACCACTTCACAAGCATATCAATATTCAAAGCTTTCTTCTTCTTTTTCAAGTCAAACAAAGGAAGAGAGGCATTACTCTTGTTTGATATTCACTTCACAAATCTATCACTATTCAAAAGCTTTCTTCGTATAAAAATTAAATTTAAGAGGCATCATAGATATATATAAGAATAAAAAGAGAGAGAAAATAAAGAAAGAAAAAAAGAAATAGTACAATACACATATACATTAAAAAATAGAAGAGAAAAGAAATCAATACATAATTATCTAAGCTCTTGTCAATATTCAATTCACTTCACAAGCCGATCACTATTCAAGAGCCTTCTTTTTTTTCTATTATTTTTTTAAGCCAAATAAAAGCATGAATATAATACTATGGTGATAATGAAGGGTAACTTTGGATAAAATATCATGAAACAAAAAATATGAATTCATATAGAAAATAATGGAGGAATACGGTTTCATATTTAATATTTAAAGGTTATGAATATGAAAAGTTGAAAATTATGAGAGTTATGAATATATGCACATTATATCTAATAAAGAAGATATATTATGGTGGAAGATGAAAAGTTGAGTACTTGAGTCTTGAATATAAAGACTTTATGTGATATTAAAAATAAAACAAATAATTAAATGAAGAAAAATGGCCAAAAAATAGAGAAAAAAAAGAGAAATATGAATGGAGGTCATATAGAGGTGTCACATCACCTTGTCTATGTTTCTCCTTTATGAATTTAGTAGGAAAAACTCTAGTATTGACAGAGTGAGTGATTTCAAAAAGTTATTATGTGATAAAAGGGTTATGTGATGATCAGTGGGAAGGTGAAATAACTCTTAATGGAGTAGTTGACAGCAAAATGAGGTGAGTGACTTGGGGATAGAGTGTATGAATTCAAGGGGTTAGTTTTTTTATCGCAAGAGAGGTGGTTAAAGGATCAAGGGTATATAGTTCAAGGCTTATGCTTTTTTTTATTATTTACATGTTATAATTATGTGGTGGATTCAGATTGACCGATAATGCCTACCAATACGTATTGTTTGTACTGATATTATTTTTGCTATGTCACTTGACAAGTTTGATTGCAGGATTTGTGATATTTCTTAGGTGAAGTCGATGTTGATCTCTAACAAGTTCTATTCTTCTTTCCTTATGGTGGGAATTGTGTGTTATTTTTCATGATTTATACTCTCTTAGAAGTTTTTGTACCTGCTTAGATTACTTACTAGGAAGGGTTCCATGTGTTTTTCAAAGACGGGGTATTTTATCAAGGTTGACAATTGATTTTTATAAAACATTTTACTAAATGACTTATAGTATTGAAAAAGCACGGTGAAATTACTATATTTAATGTTATTTTTTAAATTAATCTATTAAAAATGATATATTTTCATATTTAAAATAACCTATAGCTTAATACTTATTATTTTACTTCTCATTAATTGTATGACCACAAAAATAGCATGATATAGATTTAAATTGCATACTGAATTAACAATCGCTACATAAATTAAAAGGGAGAAAGTGACTAACCACTATAATAAAAGAGTCATTTGGTGGCAATTTTTTTTAACGATAATATTAATTTTATAAAAGCATTTATCAATAATTAAATTAATACTATTACATACTAGATCAAAAAATCGCCGCATAAATTATAAATAAGAGAATGAATAATAGAACCACGGGTCCATCATCGATCTTATTAAAATTTGGATAAATTACGTAATTACACAATTTATGATAATATCATCTCTAAAAATTCCTACCATTTAAATTAATTATGAAAATCTCATTTTTTCTTCTCTCTCTTAACATTCAAATACATTACTTCACCTCTATCATATACATTACAAATTTATTTGTGTACATGTATATGGTACAAATGTTATAGATGATACATAACCTCAATTACTTCACCTCTATCAGATACATTACAATTTTATTTGTTTACAATGTATTTGGTACAAATGGTATTGTTGATGCATAACTTCAATTATTTCAAACCTAAATCAGTATTTATCTGGTTTATGATTATGAATATGATACATAACTTATATATCTGATACATAACTTATGTATCATTTTCTATGTATCGGACCAAAGAGCAATGCGTCCGCAAGTTCTGAAAACCCCAAAACTATTGTAATTTGAACTTAGAGTAATCCTTCAAAAAACTTTGTTGATTGTTAACAAGTATACAAATCTTGTTCCTGCTACAATATTCTTTCAATTTATTTTGTGTACATTGACCTAGTCGCCTCCCTATAAAAGAAAATATTTCTAGATCTTTAACGTTTAGACCAAGTCGGTAAGGAATGAAGAATTATACTTGGACTTTGTGTCACCCCCGACCCTACACCCTGGGCGCGACTGACACTCGAGAATCATTGTTGTCCCCAAGCGGACCCTTGGCCTGGCTTACTTACTCAGCGGAAGACTTAAACATAAGAAATATAACTCATGCAATAACTTAAGAGATAATAACTTAGACAAAATGGCAACTCAAGTCTTAAACGTATACAATTGAAATGAATAAGACTAAAGAACTATAACTATCTATCTATGAAGCCTCTAAAACAAAGAGGGATGTGGGGAGAAGACCCCCGATCATCCTAACAATGAAATACTGAAAGCAAATGATAAAAGGACCCCTCTGAAAAGCTAGGAGGCTCACCAACAGACTCTGAGTGCTCAACTGGATCAACGAGGTGCTGGGTGATGATCCTGGTTACCTGTGTCTGCATCATAAGACGATGCATGCCAAATGGCATCAGTACATTGAATGTACTAGTATGCGAGGGCAAAACTAAACATAACATAAGCTTGAACGAATCTGAAAGAAACACTTACCTTGGCTTTACTCAACTCATGAATAACTTAACTCAATATAAGCAATAAAACACATGAAATATATGGAGAACTTTATAAAACAGTAGAAAGCAACTTAGTTCGTTAAAGAATATGCAATAACAAACTTAACTTTACTCATATAATAAAGTAATATAGTTTATGTGGGAGTTTCTCTAACCGACAACCACCACTATGAGCCTAAGTGGTGATACAACGTTTTGCCCACGCTACCAGAACTATCCTATACTTTGTCGTCATATAGGACGCCTTAACTAAGTGGATCCACTAGTGTATGCTTAAAAGCACTTAAGGAATCATGAAGACAATCAGGAGGTTGGCAATGCAATCCGTTGCGCGGGGATGCGATTCGCCAAGATGGGGCAAATCTTTCCCATATCTCTAAAGGGGCCCTTGGGCCACTTGACTGTAAGGAAAAAGGGAATGATGACCTTGGGTTGTACCTAGTCTGAAACCAAGTGGATTTATTTTTTGTCCCATAATCCCCCGCTATTATACATATCACGATACGTCATAGCTGTAAATTTTTTGTATGATCCTTTACTGCCCATGCATAATGGCTACATGGTTTATGGAGACTTGAGTTATTATGAACTAGTGTCCCCATATCGGTGCTCAATACTACTCCCAAAATGTACTTAGCTCATATGTTTTTAGAACAAAACTTATTTCTTTGGTTTGAGATAATTACTCAAAACTTAGCTTAAAAGCTCTCTTGGAATCGATGTTCCCTTTCTTGCTCAAATGTGAAAACATTTCTAACTTTTAGGAATACTTAGTTCCCGTATAATCTTTGAAGAAATGAACTTTACTCTTAACTCTTTAGTCAACTCGAAACTTAAGTCTTAAGACAAAGTTAAAACGTTTGCGAAAAACTTTTGAAAACTTTATGAACTTCTCTTGACTTGCTTCTTAACATCTAAAATTGACTCTTCACTTTACTTGAATTGAATTATGGATTCAAGGTTCATGATCTCATGTTTATGGATGATTTCATGATGTTTAGACGTACCTTAGAGTGTTGGAATCAACTAGAAAATATAGGTACGTTGCTAAGGAACTAGTACGGAAAGAAGGAGGGAATTGGGATGAACTGGCGTCCTTGGTGCTCTGAGAGGCGTGGGGCGCCAGAGCCCAAAGTTCAGAGACCCCTGCTTGGGGCTCTGAGAGGGGCGACGCCCCAGAGGCAAAATATCAGAGGGTTCTGCTTGGGGCTATGAGAGGGATGACACCTCAGGCCCCTATTTCGACTTGGTTCTTTCCCCCAAACACTTAGAAACAACTAATTCATCAATATATGCAATATTTAACTCGAATTCACACCTAAATACATGAATCAATCTCAAGAAACTTCAACAACAAGAACCTACAAGATTCCAATTGAATTATCATCAAGAACTCATAGGATTTACTTTCAAATCAATATAACTTTGCTAAATTGAATCCTGATTGGCGCGTGGGTGAACTACCCAACGCTATGTGATCTCACATACCTCATAGGATTGAATCCTTGGCGAAATCAACAGCCAAACTCGAACGTTCTTGACGATTCTTGATTTCTCCTCTCCTTTCTACTCTTTTCTCTTTTCTCCAAGCCCTAGCGTGAACTTCAACTTTTCTAAACTGACTAAAATCTGATTTTACCCCAATTAAACTCCTAAAAATGAATTAAAATAATTGGGTAAGAAAAAGACTAAAATACCGTTCCAAAATCCGGATTAGACTTTCCTTATTTGAACAACCCAACTTCAAATGGGCATATCTCACTCATACGAACTTGGAATCGCGCAAACTCAGCGGCGTTGGAAAGATTATTCCAAGATTTTTTCTACAGTAACTGGAAGTACACCTAACGCATGCTGAGCTACAAGTTATGGTCATTTGATGTTGACTAAAAACTCAACTTAACATACTTAAAAAATTTCCAGATTTCAATTCTTTCCAAAAGTGACTATTTCCAATTCTTAGCTTCTTCCTAGTTATTTCAATTTGCGAGATGTTACACTTTGTTTTGAGGAAATAACTGTATTTTCCTTATACTTGTTTATTCTTTAAGGTCAAAGTCCTGGATAATAAAGAAAAGTGGTATGCTATATTTTTAGTAGGGGTGTACATGACCGGATTGGTTTGGATTTTTCAACTATCAAACCAAATCATTTGTGTAAAAATTTTAAATTTATAAACCAAACCAAACTAACAAAACTCGCGTTTTTTTTTTTTGAGTTTTTCAACCTCGGATTGGTTCGAGTTTTTCAAATATTAAACCAAACCATTTGTGTCAAATTTTTTAATTCTTAAATCAAACCAAACTAATAAACCTCGGGTTTTTTCAGGTTTATGGATTTTTCCAGTAAAGTATTCATACAAACATATAATTAACTTGTGCTCCAAATATTTCTTTATAAGTCCAACCAGAATACAATTATCTAAGGTGTTTCTTAAGAAAATAACACAAAATATGAGATGAGTGATGACACTAAAATATTCAATAGAAAATAATAATGAAATCATATAAAATAAATATTGCAAATTGATAAGTCATAATGAAAATGATCATAATTTAAAAGTACTAAATCATGCAAAAATAAGTCTAATAAGTATTAATTACATGATTAAACATTAAAAAAATAGATTATGTATTTTAAATGTCTAAACCAATGTAAAACTAAAGAACAAATATTCAACATTGTTGTCATTCTTAGTGTTGAATTAATTTATTTTATAAGCATTAGTATTGATTTAATTTCAAATTGAGCTTTATTGGAGTTACTAATATCTATGAACTATAACCTTTATTGGACCATTCAAAATTTTAAGTCTCAAAAAACTTGAAAAAATATGTTAAAACATAAAAATTACGAAAACGTATAAGTAATATTTAAAAATTACCAAAGTAAATACTTTTATATATTAAATAAATTTTAAAAATTATATATATATAATGTCGGGTTGACTTTTTTTTTAGTTAAAACCAAACCAATTCAAGTATAGTCGGATTTTTTTTTCAATACCAAACCAAGTCAAACCAAACCATTCATCGAGGTTTTTTTCGATCCAACATGATTTGTGATTTGATTCGATTTTCGGTTCGATTTTGTACACCCCTAATTTTTAGGATATCTTATTTACATTATGCACTTAGGGCCCGTTTGGATTGACTTAAAAAAGTAACTTTTAAATCAAAAAAAAAAAAGTCAAACTGAAATGACTTTTAAGTCAAAAAATAAAAAGTAGAGGGAGACCTGCTTTTTGATTTTTGACTTATTTTAAGTCATTTTAAACTTATTTTAAGTCACTCTTGACCTTGCCAAACACTTCTCAACTTATTTTAAGTCATTTTGACTTATTTTAAGTTATTTTTTATATTTGTCAAACATTTCCAAAAGTCAAAAATTGACTTTAAAATAGATTTGACCAATTTTTAAATTAATCCAAACACCCTCTTAGTACAAGATAGTAGAACTAATATAGAGAATCTGGTTTCAGTATTGAAGGTTGTACTATTTGGTGTTTAGGCTGAAAATCTTTTAAGACACTCTTCAACCCCCTCTAGTTTCCAAATGATGTACCAAAGCAACACTTATTTTTTAATAAAAAATGATTAATTTAATTAAACTCACCTTAGAAATTAAAATAGAAGATTTTTATTAAAGATGACATCATTTTTATATTCAAGCTCAAGATTTCTAATTAAAAATTAAAAAAATTCGAAGTCTTTTAGAATAAATTTTGGAAGAAACTTTCTCCACTACCACTATTAATTATCTGGATCATTCACAAATGTACAAAACGTAAAAATTCTAGAGCAAGAAAACAAAAAAAAACAAAGAAAAAGGAGGCAAGAAGAGTGTGGTAGGTAGCCAAAAAGAGAACGTGTCACAAAAATGTGTTGCAAAATTTTGTGAATGTGTTCAAACGTGTCACAACATGCAATGCTACGTGTATCCAAACTTTAGCCCCTCCATTTCCCATGCCATATAAATGTCCTTAATTTATTTTTTCTTTTATAGTATAGTATAAAAAATCTACACCTCGCTACAATAATCGATAGAAGTTAAGATGGCTCAGATTACAATAGACCCACAAGGTGAGAAAATTGAATCTTTTGTACTGTTGAGTGGTCACAAGATTCCTGCTATTGGTTTGGGCACTTGGAGAGCTCATAATGCAAGGGATTCTGTTTATACTGCTATTGTTGAGGTACTCTACCTCGTCCCATTATACATAATTATATTGTATCGTATTGGTATGTCAAAGTAATATTGCGAATTGATTATATGTTGATTTGTGTAGATGAAGTAAATTAATAATTTGATTCAACTAGATAAACAAGTATTCATTAGTGGTTGTTTAATATTGAGAAAAAAAAACTCGATCATAGTAATTTGGTTTTAACTATAAAAAAAAAACAATTTGAACCAACTCAACTCGACGTTTCATGTATACATTTTTAAAAATATTTTATCATACATAATAATATTTATTGTAATATAATTTAGGGAAAAGGGTCAAATATGCTCCTAAACTATTCGAAAAGGTTTAGATATACCCCGTTTAAAGTTTGGCTCACTCGTGTCCTCGCCGTCCAACTTTTCGTCTACATATGCCCTTATGGGCGTTAAATGTCAAATGGAATTGCCACGTTATTTTTACATTACCACGTGGCATTTATATTAAAGGAAAAAGGGTCAAATATACCCCTAAACTATTCGAAAAGGTCTAGATATACCCCCTTTTAAATAAACTACCCGACCCGTTTTCAACTATTTTTTCGATAAATCCCGAAAATGAGTAATTGACTAATAAAAAACAGGAAAAATATGAAGAAGAAAAAAAATTAACGCCAAAAATTCGCAAATAAATATAGTAACCTTAAATTCAACAATTTCAACAATTTTTTTAAATTTTTATTTTTTTCGATAAATCACGAAAATGAGTAATTGATTAATAAAAAAATATGAAAATGACTTTATGCTGAATTTTTAGGTTATATTTTTCATATTTTTTATTAATCAATTACTCATTTTCGGGATCTATCAAAAAAAAAAAATTGTTGAAATCGTTGAATTTAAGGTTACTATATTTATTTGTGAATTTTTGGCGTTAATTTTATTTATTTTTTTCATATTTTTCCTATTTTTTATTAGTCAATTACTCATTTTCGGGATTTACCGAAATTTTATTATTGAAAACGGATCGGGTAGTTTATTTAAAATGGGGTATATCTAGACCTTTTCAAATAGTTTAGGGGTATATTTGACCCTTTTCCCTTTAATATAAATGTCACGTGGTAATGTAAAAATGATGTGGCAATTCCATTTGGCATTTAACGCTCATAAGGGCATATTTAGACGAAAAGTTGGACGGCGAGGGCACGAGTGAGCCAAACTTTAAACGGGGTATATCTAGACCTTTTAGAATAGTTTAGGGACATATTTGACTCTTTTTAATATTTTTTGAACTTTTTCATAATTTTTTGTCTCTTTAACATATATAAGTTCAGATCAAACTTAAAATTTTAAATGATTCAATAAATTTTATAGCACAGATATATTAGTAATTTGAATAAAAACTCAAATCAGAATCAAAATCAATATTAATAGTAACAAAAGAAATTCAATTCAGCAAGAATGACAATAATATTTTAGATAGTGCATTGTTTGGCCAAGAAAAAAAAGCACTTTATTCGAAATTTTCAAAGTTGATGTTGGAGCGTGTGTTCGGTATACTTTTTGCAAGTACTTTATTAAAAAAAAAAAAAAAAAAAAAAAAAAACCACCCCACCCCAAAAAAAAAAAAAAAAAAAAAACCTAGCCACCTAGGACGATTAACGGTATGGTATTTTCGATTAAAAAAAATTATCTATCAAATTAATTTGGTATGATTTGGTATTTTTAAATCTCATTTTGAAATTTTGTGTTACTCTGAATTGATAATTACAGTTTGTTCGATTTCGACTTACATATACTCATATAATAAATAAAGAAGTATGACTTTGATTTTTCGCCTCATTCATTCTGGTGCGTGTGAGTCGCTTAGAATGTTTTGTGATCTTCATTCCCCAAGGCTTGCCCTTTGGAGCATGAAACCCAACCTTTTAGCAAATTTGATTATTTAAAACTGTTTTTTATGAGAATTTATGCTCTTGACTATGGCTGCAGGCTGGCTACAGGCATGTTGACACAGCGGCAGAGTATGGAGTCCAAGATGAGGTTCTTTTTCATTTGTGATTATCCCTTTTAAGTTGCTGAGTTATATCAATGTAGTATTATTATGTACAAGTTGTTCAGCATACACATACGAACGAGGCTTAGTTTTCTAAACAGAATTATTGTGCACATAGTTTAAAGTTTTCTATAACAGAATTGGTAAATAGATGTCATTTTAGACATTTAGGATCGACGTGCAAGTATGAAATTTCAACAGTGTTTTGTTCTTTACATAGGTTGGTCATGGAATTAAGGCAGCTATACATGCAGGAGTAGAGAGATCAGCCTTATTTGTCACATCTAAACTATGGTAGTATGATGAACTTATTTTAAATCTCTAGGATTTTTTTATACATCCAACATGCAATTAAACGAATTAAGGAGATTTTATTGATTGTTTTAGGTGTTATGATTTGTCACTGGAGAGAGTTCGACCTGCATTGATGAAGACACTCAATGAATTGCAACTGGATTATCTTGATCTTTACCTGGTACTTCCTTCACACGGCCTTTTTCGCGGTATTTAGTTGGTAGTTTTGAAATCTAATAGGTGAATCTGCACATTTTGTGTTGAAGATTCATTGGCCCTTTCGTCTCAAGGACGGAGCAAGTAGACCTCCAAAAGCAGGGGAAGTGTCTGACTTCGATTGGGAAGGCGTTTGGAGAGAAATGGAGAAGTTAGTGAAAGATAAACTCGTACGAGATATTGGAGTATGTAATTTCACTGTCAAGAAACTTAATAAGCTTTTAGATATTGCACAGATAATGCCTTCTGTATGCCAGGTTAGTTGAATACTAATTCTCGTCTTTCAATTAATCGTATCGATGTCCTCCTCTTCTTCCTTTTTTCGTATTTATGGGTAATGTTATGTACTGATCAGATGGAGATGCACCCCGGATGGAGAAATGAAAAAATGTTGGAAGCGTGCAAGAAAAATAATATTCACGTCACAGTAAGTAACTGAAACTTTATGCATATAACATATATCAACAATGATTTGGTAGCTAACAAGTTTCAAATGTAATGAACTTGAGGTACTACTAATACCAAACTTTATGCATATAATATATATCAACAATGATTTGGTAGCTAACAAATTTCAAATGTAATGAACTTGAGGTACTACTAATACCTCGCGGAGTTGAGACTTGTATATATTTATTTATGCCTGAGGTCGATTGCATCTACTTTTTTCAGGCGTATTCACCTTTGGGTTCGCGAGAAGTTGATCTAATTCATCATCCTGTAGTAGAGAGAGTAGCAGGAAAGCTAAATAAAACGCCGGGGCAGGTGCTAGTGAGGTGGGCTATACAAAGAGGAACGAGTACAATTCCGAAATCTGATCACTCAGAAAGAATAAAAGAGAACATTAAAGTGTTTTCATGGGAAATTCCAGAGCTAGATTTCCAAGCTATTTGTGATATTCCAGATCAGGTACTTCTCTCTTGTCATTTAAAAGTTCGTTATTACCAGTAGTTCCTACGTAAACAATAATTGAATTCTCATTATTTGTTTGTGCAGATGCGAGTATTAGATGGGGAGGAATTGTTTGTGAACAAGAGTGATGGGCCTTACAAGAGCGTAACAGATATTTGGGACCACGAAATCTAATTTATGTTTTTTCTTCAGTTTGCCTTGTTTTAGTATATATATATATTTCTTTCGCCCTTATTAGCTTTTAAAATAAAATAAGATGAAATGTTGTAGTTGGATGATAATAGTGGGTAATAGTACTATATTAATCTTTGAATATATTAAATTTAATGCTTTAGGAAATATATGTATTAGATATTGAATAATTATATTTAATATCAAAGGTAAAATAGACACAAAATGGTAAATTATATCTTGAATTTTCAAACTGAATAAGTATTTTGATAGAAAATTATTTTTAGTATAGTTGATAAGTAAAGATAGACCGAGCTTCATTTTAGCATGCAGTTCCGTTTCTTCAGTTTTATGCCTCATGGCGTAGTTGTGTCGATATATCCTAGTATTAAGTTGGAGGTGGCAAAATTAGTTTATTAAAATGTTAGTATTAATTTGTACATATATTAGTTGAGTCTAGTAAAATTGGGTCAATATTCAACTCAAATTGATTTTATAATCATGATACACACTATTCCCAATTTTCATCTTTTGAATTGCATCACTCTTTAAAAATAGAGTAAAATAAAAATAGCGTAAAATAGAATTTTAACTTCTTAACTATTTTCCTAATTTAATTATTCATTCACTCCAATTAGCTCACTTCCTCTCCTAATTCTTTGTTCATCACTTAATTCTGTCTCCTTCTTCCCTTACTCCCATCTGAAAATTGAATGGAAAATGGAGCATTACAAATCAGATTCTTTGAGTTTTATAACTAATTCAATTATTATTTGAGTCATGCTAGGGCTGTTCAAAACCGAATCAAAATCAATAACCTGAACCGAAAAAAAGTTATTGATTTATCAATATTGGGTTATTGGTTTAGCGGTTTTGATAACGGTTTTGATTTATTTTTTTGTTATCGGGTTATCGGTTCTTAATGGTTTGAGGTTTTTTTTTAACGGGTTAACCGATAACCCGATAGTAAATCAAAATAATTATATTTATACCATTTTGTGTATAAAGTCATTGACTTAGAGTTTGGTTTCCTACTTTTATTTCTGGTTGTCTCAAACACTTGGTTATTCTACAATGTAAAAATGTTTGCTTCTGAGCAAGATGTAACTTGTGAACTCATGTGCATGGTTTCATTGGTTTGTCACCTTGTTTCTAAGTGATTTTCAATGTTTTTTTATGTCAAATCTTAACGGTTGAACCAATAACCAAACCGATAACAATCAAAAATTGATAAACCAATAACCTATTAGTCAATCTCTTAATGGTTCTATAACGGTTTAGCATCTCTACAAACCGATAACCAATAAGCCAAACCGATAAACTTCAAAACCGAACTAAACCGACCGATACGCAGCCCTAAGTCATGCTCTTCATTTTCATCCCTCAAAAATCTCAACCAATCTTCACAATAATGACAAGATTAACGCATCACTACGTAAGAAATGATTTTTAGTGGTGATTAATTAATGGTAATAACTTAATTGTCACTAAATATTTATTTTTAGCAGTAATTAGCACTCTCTATATATGTCCCTAAAGTTTTTAGCGACATTGATTCTAATGACACTTAACTAATGCCGATAAAAACTTTAACACTTTTTATTAATATGTATATTTATTGCCGTTATAGAGTTGTTTTTGTTATAGTAACGGTGAAATCATATATGAATCTCTACAACACACCATTGTATGTTTCTAGGCATTTAATTACCTAAGCATGTACGAATAATATATCTGCTGTGTATCTAAGAATGTATTTGCATTTATGTATCTGTCATGTATATGAGATGTACATATCATGTAGTTGAACATATCTGAGTTGCACCATATTGTATCTTGTATGTATCTGTTAATGTATTTAAGTTGTATATGTGTATCTAATATGTACATGAACTCATGTATCTAAATACGTATCGCGTATTAGACTCATAGCATCATAAATAGTGTAAGAAATTTAAGTTCTTGAATATCTCAACAATACAGTGATACTTGTCATTGTGTATTTCATAAAGCTTGAAATTCGAACTAACATAAACAATTATTGGAGAAAAAATTCAGGGAAAAAGTAGTGAATTTTTTTTAGAGAAAATTATTCGTATAAGCAAACATATAATAGTTAATTACTTAACATAGCTATAGTTTGCCTTAATTACAATTTGCGGCCTACTTTTAGCTATAATTACGCAGCTCAGCTTTTTAGTTTTGTATAATTCGCACGTTTGTATAATTCGAAATTTGTATAATATAATTTGTATAACTTTTGTATAATTCGTTATTTGTATAATATAATTTGTATAACGGTTTACACTTCTGATGTTTGTAATTGTATAAATTCGTTATTTTGAGTTTATACAAAAATAACTGAATTATACAAATGTACCCGCGAATTATAGAAACATGCGAATTTATACAAATTCACGAATTATACAAACGAGATAGCTTAAATTGTAGCTACAATATAAATATGCAAACTATAGCTATGGAGCATAATTAAGTTTATTAAAGTGGCTATTTGCGAAAGTTCCTCTTTTTTTTATGCACGGAAAAAATGGGAAGAATTTTGAATTTTTTATTTTTTATGGATCAGGGATACAACAGATACTCTTGAATCATTATACGCATGATTTGCTCCTAAATTAATGTCTTTCGATTACATTTCATATTTAAATACACATAATTAGATATATCTGATTAACATATATTCGAAATATATGTATTTGAATAGCATGAGAAATTTACTAAATTTACAGCTAGTGGAGCAGTGGTTCACATAGGATGGTTCCCTAGTGGAAATATACTAAGTTTACTAGTTGACAAGAGATTGAAAAAGGAAATATAAAAATATGACATTTGGAATTTGAAAATGGTAGTATAACACACTACACATCCCTCTTGGCAAAAGCGTAATGTTTATGATTTTTTTATATTCACATGTAAATGATTTTTTGGAGATCGATTAAATAGGCTTCAAAGCCCCTTAATGACCCCCTTTTTTTAATCTCGTTGACATAGATTATAAAAAGGGAAAATCAGCAAATTAGTCGCAATCCCTAACGTAATTAGTAAAAACATCTACACTTTAAAATAATTATTAAAAATGTTAAAATGTCAATATTTAAGAAAATGATTTGTATCCTAATATAACTATTTTCCTTTCCTTTTATTTCTCAAAACAATCTCATATTGGATCAATTTTTACACCACTAACCAGTAAAAAAAGAAAAAAATATTTTTATTATCCATTACCCTTCTTTCTAGGTTTTAACTCAAGTCAATATTCTCTCTCTCTTCACGTTTTCCCATTTTTTCTCTCATTCATTGTTCAAGAAAAATTAACTCTTCCATTTTCTCCCAATTTGTTCAAGAAATCTATCAATTAATTCAAGAAATCTCTCAATTGATAAAGGTAATTTCGAAGTCATCAAATATTTTGTGAGTTTTCTTCTGATTTTGTTTTCATATTCACTAAATATTTTTGTATTTCGGATTTTATGTATTTCTGATTTTCTGTCCTCTTTTCGATTTTTTTGTGAGTTTGTTCACATATTTGAGATTCAGTAGATTGTAGTAATCTACATTAGCATTCATACATCATATATTGTTTGCTTTTTTATACATTCATATTTAATAATTTCAATTTTTCCTTATAGGGTTACTAATGCACAAGTGAATACGGATTCAAATTTGAATTTGGTGAAGACAAAATCGAAAAAAAAAGAAAATAGCAGAAGAAGAAGAAGAAGAAAGAGAGAGTCAAGGTTGCAAAATTGTATTCACAACAGAATTGTATTTATATTAATTTTTGTTTGTTAATTGTTTTTTTTACTCAACATTTGTAAGAAATACATTTTTTTGTCATGAAATACAAATTTTGATTGTATTAAGATTGTAAATTTGTATGTTTTGATGATTGAAATACAAATTTGTTGGAATTTTAAGAAAGAATATACGTTTTTGAAAAATATACAAAACCAATGTGGTATCCTTTCTGAATGAACACAGATTACATAAGTATATATGGATACAAATATTTTATTTATATTTTTATTTGTGGATACAAATATCATTCTAAATAACTACAAATCTTTGGTATACCTATTAGAATGAATACAAACTAATAAAGAACTACAAATGTCATTATACAAACTCAAACATGAAAACCATAATGAATACAAATACACATATCATCATATTGGAATGAATGCAATCAATTACTTTTGAAATTGTAACTGATGAGAATTTTAAGTGATATGTTCCTTTTTAAATAATATTTTCTCCCATGATTTACTCATTTCTGTTATTAAATAATTGTATTCTTTCAACTCAAACAAATAGAAAAATACATAAATCAGAAGAATAACAAACTAAAATATTGACATTTTTAATAAATATTGAAAATGTTGATAAGAGGTCCCATTAAATGCTGAAATAATGACATTTTGAAAATTTTCCCTTATAAAAACTCCATTGCAATTTGCAGCAGACATGTGCACCAAATCCAACCTCCCCCACACCCACCTTTATAATTTTTGTTCATGATTGCAAATAAAATGATTGTAATTAAACAAAACTAACTAAACTTCAACCATACATAACTCAAAGTTCAGATAAATTGAGAAGATCAATAATTATTTCCTGGAGAAAAAATGCACCAACTTCTTTACTCATGCAACTTTAAACATTTTTGTATAAAGAAGACTAAAATTTGATTGACTGAATCAAGCTTTGGAGAACGCAGGCAGTCTGTACAAGATTGGGGTCTAAAGTCAAATTTCGTATTGAGATCTTATTTTTTTTAGTTCATATATATAAATTGAATAATAATAACCTACACAATGTGATCCTATAAATGAGGTTTGGAAAGGTAGGATATATATTATTATTATATTATGGACATTATGAAGTAGAGTTGTTGGCAAAAAACATCCTTAAATTATAGAGTAAATTTTAGGTTTAGCAAACATAAAAATCATATTTGTATGCTATAGTTATAGTTTGTATAATTGTGCTCCATAGAAAACTTTATGTTTGTTATGGCTATTAATCTGTATATTTCAGTACACATATACATAAAAAATATGTTTTTGGGTCTATTTGTATATTTCGGTATACAAATGGATCTTGCATTTGTATATTTTGGTATACAAATGAGTCCTGCTTTTGTATATTTCGGTATACAAATGGGATGGCAAAAAACATGGAATGTTTGCTACGAATTACAAATGAAAAAAAAACTATGGTTATAGCATTTAATTTGAATTAATACTTTGTTATTTCATACAATTTTCCCTAAATTATACCCTCAACTTAAACTACATCCTTAAATTATTTTTCTTAACAGAATACGTCCCTCAATTAGTTAAAATTTGACAACTTTCATCCTTTTATTAAAATTTGTCAAAAACTAACAAATTCTTCACAACAACATGTACGGTGCACATTGCTCTCAACAAATTAAACTCCCTAAATCACCCCAATAAACCAATTTTGTTCATTCTACGTACATCTAAAATAATATTATAATTTTTTTTAGTAACAACGTTTTGCATTGTCTTCCTTTTAATTAGCAATTTTATTTTTATTTACTTTTCATTTGATTTGATATCAAAGAATTATCTATGGAAATGTTTTCTTTTCATTGAATCTGTTTACTTCTAATAATGGAAAACGAAACTTGAGTACTAGAGATCAAAATTAGCTGAATCTTGATCACATCAATTATCAATTTGCCCCAAAAAATTATTGATCTAACGACATTTTGACTTTGCAAGGTGAAGATGGTGTGAAATTAAGCTCCAACTTCATTCAGTTTGTAAAGGAGAAGAGAAGATCATATCTCCTCATAGACTCACACCGTCCTAACATTATTTTTTTAACAACAAACATGAGTCTCAATTTTTTATTTTTTATATTTTATTTTTGGATGCTTTTTCCAACCGGTAATAATATTATAGATTATTTTTTTTATGAGAATAGTAGGAATTGCATATGTTTTTGTGTGGAATTCACTATTTTTTTTGGTAAATTCAAATAGAGGGATGAATGTTGTTAAGTTTTAAATACTTGGAGAATGTTTTTTGTTAAGAAGAATAATTTAAGGATGTAGTTTAAGTTGGGGTTATAGTTTAAGGATGTTTTTAGCCAAAAACTCTTATGGAGTAAGAAGGTACGTAAACAATGTAAATTTCCAATGAAATAAAGTTATAAAAAAATAAAATCTGACTCAAAATTTGAAAAGCTTATATAATGATATCGAAATAGTGTTGCGTTAAATTTGATAAGTTGATATAATGATATTAAAATAGTTTCTATTAGTTTTAGTGCTTGAAATTTGAAGAAGACGTCAAAAAAAAAATTGATCTTTCTATAAACACACAATAATAATTTTGCGTAATATATGTATAAGGTTTGACTGTTTGAAAGACTTTACAATATTTAATAATGAGAGAATAAAAATAGTGAAAGGGGATTAAAAAAATATAAACATAAGAATAATAATTGATTCATGATAATCGTCAGAATATATATAAGGCAACAAAATAGATAGCCACATAAAAAAGATGCTACAATTAACTAAACATTACTTCATTTCTCAATTTAACAATGATTCATATATTTAATGAGGTAAAAAGCTATTATCTTTTCTATCCAAGAAATTCTTTTCAAATTTATTAATACATGATTTTTTTACACAATATATATATATATATGGGAGAAAGTGGAGGCTGTAAAAAAATTGGTCCCCCAAACGATTGATTTAGTAGCCTTATCGTCGAGAGGGCCCTGGAGAAGGAGGATTGAGCTCTCTCAAGATCTTAAGAATCATCCATGGTAGAGGCACTACATAAAAAAAAATATAAAAAAAATAGTGGTAATTAATGGCAATTGCTTTATTGTCGGTAAATATGTTTTTTTAGAGGCAATCAACACTTTTTGTAAATATTTTTAAAGCCTATAATGATATTAGATCTAATGACTATTAACTAATATTAGTATAAGTTTCAACACTTTTTACTAATATACATATTTATTACCGCAAAAATTTATTTTTATAAGATTGAGCTTCTTCAGATGTTATATCACAAGAGAAGAAGAAGAGATGAGACAACTCCAATTATGAATTGTGAAAGATGCAAACGGATTAATCATTTCACTAAATCTGAAGTTTATATTTCACGGTAGGGGTGTCAATAAATCCTATTAAACTAGAGGTGGCGAAATTGATCCATTAAAACGTTATTATTTTGTGTATTTTACTAGTTCAGTCTTGAAATAGTTGGATCAATATTTAACTCAAATTGATTAATGAGAAACTTTGTCAAAGTATTTTCAAATGAATATTTTTGTAGTAGATATATTATATAGTTATAAAAAAAAGTAATAATTTTAAAGAATAAATAAAGTAATTAAAATTTAATAAAAGAAGACGGTTGAGTTATGATTTACATTTTAATCAATTTCAATCAAGTATGATTTGCATTTTAATTCATTCAATCAAGTAATTTTTGGACCGGATTCTGTTTTTGGACTGATTAAATAGTTCATTTGTTTTGATTCTTCAAATTCCTAGTTGTCCTAGTCACCCCAACATCAACCTGCTCGTTGAGCGTCTCTATTTTTTCCTTCATGAAATCGATAGTGCTCAACGCTTCCATGAGTCTGCACTCTAAAATAGTGACGGTCTGCCTCATCTCTATCTTCATCTGTGTACACCTATTCAAGTCATTTCAAATGTTTTCGATCTCCTCAAAAGTATGTCCCACAAGATAGCTTAGTGTGCCTTCTACTTTCCTAAAGCATTGGCTAAATATCTCAATTGCATCAATCCCTGCATTAACCTTCGTGAACCACTCTCTACCAAACAAGACGTCCTCAGGCAAGACCTTCACATCATCCTTGCTCGCCTGAGTGGTATAAGGTTCTTGGAATGTAAGTCTTTCATTTGACTCAACCTCGAGTGGTACCTTCTCGTTCATGTTGGCAACATTCCTCTTTTTGGTATAGTCCTTGTCGGCGGCATCCTGGGTGACGTTAGCTTGAATGTTAGCAACATTAATTTTTCCATCATTTGTCATTCTTTTAGTTGCAACCTTGCCTACCACATTGGCTTAAGTCTTTTACTAAGCACACATGTGATACTTGACAATTTGCTCATGATCTTGCTATGTCAAGTCAACCCAAGACTATAGAAATCACTAAGAGAATGATAGAGAGAACACAATAGATCATTGATATGAAGAATGTCGTTGAGAACTTTGATTGATTTTTGTTTGATGATTTTACCAATGGATGTCCCTCTATTTACAGTACTTTCGATCACTTAGAGGTTGATATATAAATAACAATTGTCAAACAAGTTTATACATATTTACAAATAAGTCTTTTTTCTAAAATCTCTACATGCCTAAAATATTCTCCAAGGCCTTCTAATTATTCTTCCTAAATATTCTGAAGTCTTTCAAGAAACTTTACATACTCTCAAATCTTCCCACAAATGCTATCATTCGTATCATGTATGCTTCCACATGAAAAAACTCTATACCACGTGACACCTAAGTTGTGTGATAACATAATGGGTCATCAAATAATAGTGAAGCCAACAATTTGACTAGAGATTGAAAAAAACAAAATATAAAAGTCAAGTCAGTCAAGGTTCATATTAGGGAAAGGAGAGTGAGGGGAAGAGGAGGCAGCCCTCAGTCCAATCATCCAATTCGCTCCAACAGACAGACATGATTCTGTAGTCAAAGCAACTTCGTCATTTTTCGCATTAGCACCTTCCCATTTTGCTAATGTTTATTTTATTCTTAATATTTTTCAATTACACAAGGGTAATATTACTTCTTTTTTTCTTTTTTTTTCATATTCACTGTAAATAAAATTTTGGAGATCCGTTAATTAGGCTTCAAAGCCCCTTAATTGATCCCTTTTTTATCTCGTTGACATAATTATATAACTCCATGTGCACCAAACTTTGATAATTACACCGAAAATTAATGATGATCTCTTTGCCAGGTACAACATCCACCTAGTTCTAATTACTAACTAGTTGCCTCACACAACGTCCAAAATATTTCATTGCTACTCCCTAAGAAAGATATGCTAGTATATACCTCCGTCTTATATAGTAAATATTTTATTAATTTGATTATCGATTTAGCTGGTTCACAAACTAAAATTTAATCAATCATAACATTAATACATAAAATCGACCAATCGATGCATATTACTACTTTCATTTCATCTCCAAGGAATTTCTAATTAATGAAAGGGTTTCGTTTGATTCCTTATAAGCATACCAAAACGTATTGGGGTGTGAAATGAACCACAATGAGTTAAAATTGATCAAATCAATAAATATCTAAGCTATAGTTTGGTTATTTAATGAGAAATCCCTTAATATATCATCACAGGATAAAAATATTGGCATGGTATCATATTTCAACGAGGCACTCTTCAATCCTCTATAATACCATCATGGTGTATCTATATACTGATATGATTGGTATCATGGAGAACTGGTTCAGTCCTTCAGTGAGATATTCCTCAGTAACAACCACAATATACCTATATATTGTCATAATATCATCTTTCAATTTTCCATGTAACATAAGTCGGTATACCTATATATTTTCATGATAGCAACCTTCAATGACACTCATCAATTTTCCATGTTATTTAAGTTGGTCAGAGCATTCAGATGAGCTAATTTTAATGACGTTGAAAATAGAAGGATTTCTTACGTAACTATATAGGGAAAAGGGATAATACAATAAAATGATCATATATTTATTAATGTATCAATATCATATAACAGTGTATATATAATGTATAATGAGTCGAATGTTAATGGAATTAGGCAAATGTAATATCAACCAAACAAGTCAGGAACATGGAAGAAATCATTTTCCATTCTCAGTCAACTATCTAATCTGGAATCAATTGAGGGAAGCAAGCAAAGCTTATTTCTTCAAACAAGTGTGTAAAAAAACGAATTGTCGAACAAGAACAAACATGAAGATGAAGACTATTGAGTAGATAAGAGGTAAGGGGAACAAAGTGTTAGCACAAAAATTCTAACATCATAATCCATTAAAAGCTCAACTTGTTTGAATTGAAAGAGAAAGGAATATCCTTCGATGAGCTTAACTTCAAGCCACAGTATTTAATCACAAATATTGTTGTTGTAGAAGCAAACGCATTGAACGTAATTCTTTCTATGGGGCAAACAGTACATACATACGAAAATTTGAAGTAAAGGAGAGAATTTTTGGCCTGTTGTGTAAGAACTACAAATATAAGAACTAAAGAGCTAGGGAAACTAGACTGTATTATTGATGATTACCACCATTGATGAACAAGAACTCCACTTTCTCTTAGAGAAGTGAAGAGATCCAAACACTGGCTATACGTATTCGGATACTTTGAAGACCTCTCCCCAGGGCAGCATTTCTGCCACCTATTGTAATGGCATTCAAGAAACACTTCATCAATCAAGCAAATTGCTCCTGTTTCAATCAATCTCGGGATCAAATCGAATTCAGTCCCTTCAACATCCATCTTCATCACCACATAATCCTTCTCTGATACCGCGCTCATCAACCATTCAGCAAAGTCAAAACCTTGGATTACATCCACCTCACTTGCAGATTCACTAGAAGATTCAACAGGTTGAATTCTTCCCATCCCTCTTCCTTTTGCCACATCTTTATGACCCGGATCTTGATTAATCTCAAACGACAACGTCTCATTCTTAACCCAAGCTGCATATGGCAACAAAGTAACCCCTTTCTTCTCCTTATACTGCCCATGGAAAGTCTTGTCAGCCTCAACAGCATATATCTCAAAGGTCTTGTTTTGCTTAGGATACTGTTTCTTGAACCAACTCACAATGCTTGAACCATAACTCCTCGAACCAACATCAACATAGACATATCTCTGCTTAAAACTAATATCCGCCATGGACGACAAGTACTTAATGCTCTGTGCATTCTTCTTAAGTGTAATCCATGGTTTCTTAGGTTCCTCTTTAATCAAAGGCTCAGCTTTTTTAATCAGTTTCATTTTATAATCGGGAACATGACGACAATTGTTCTTGGAATCACTCACTTTTTCTTCAACAAATACATCCTTTTTCATAACAATCTCACGAATAGTCGAATCGAAACCATCAATATTCCTAGACTTAATCAATGTACAACAATTAAACAAATGAAGGAATGAATTGAAACTGTATGTATCATTAGAACCTGTATGGACAACCAAAAACCCTTCGGGTTTTAGAGTCCGGCAAATCTCCGCCGCAAAATCTCCCGGCTTAAGTGACTTATCTATCATTCCGGCACCGGAAAATATGAAATCGAATGTATCATCTTCAAAGGGTTGCTTAACAGCTTTACCTGTAATCACCAAAGGCTTTGAACCTTTCTTGTAAAGCCCAACGGAATCGGCAACCCCAATTTCCCTCAACGCAAAAACATCAGCACCCATCGGCGTTTCAACGCAAAGGGTTTTCGAATTTGGGTTCAAAAAACCATCCGCAACAAGATCCTCAAACACCGAAGAATAAAATTGGGCCGACTTTTGGAAATCTTTGTTCGCCCATAGATCGGGAAGTTTGGGCTTCGTCGGAGCAGATTTTCCGGCATTCTCGGTGGTCATGACCGCTGATACAGACCCAGCGAGCTGTCCGACGCCGGAAATAACATTGAGATTTTCCGGTATAGAGAAGAAACAAAAATCGCCGAGGTCACAAGTTTCCCCTTTGAGAGTCACCACATAAGCAAACCGACAACAGACAATCACAACACAAAAAAGGCATAAACGTACCAAAACATTCCTAAAAAATCCCGGTTTTCCCGTACTATGATCCATCAAAATCGCTCCTTTTACTTTTCAAAAATGAATATCTACAACGAATATTTTGCAAGTATATAGAAGAAAAAAGAATGGGTACCCAAAATTTGAGAGGAGAGAAGAGGGGTTTTCTGAAAAGAATGGATTACCGGGAACAGAAACGAGCAGAGGTATGATTACCACCGATGAGAGAACGATGAGACATAGGTTTTGAAAAGGGTATAAAGAAAGGAGCGAAATCAGTAAAAGGGCCCAACATTTTGCAGGAGAAAATCACTCTTTCATAGATTTCTTCCAGCAATCCCAAACCCAAATTCAATTGCTTTTTTGTTGTTTGAGTGGATTATTGAGATTCAAAGAAACCCAATTCTTGAAAATTTGATGATTTTCGATGTGAAGAGAGAGAAAGCAAAGGCGAGAAAACTGTAATCCTAGCAGAGAGAGAGAATGTAGGAAAGGGAGTTTATGGAGGGATGGAGATGAGAAAAAGCGTGTGAAGAGGACCAGTATTTCGGGCGGGTCGGGTGGCCGAGTGGTTTTGGGTAAATTTACTTCCATAGGATTTGGGTTTGACTTTAGAAAAAATCAGTATTGGATTCTATTTCCTAAATTTTAATACTAGTAAACTAATTTCATTAGTAAGTACTATTTTCTAAATCTTTTCAATTTTAAATTTGATTGTGACAAAGATAGAAAATTAATATTATTTTCGTAATTTAATTTATGAGATTTTAGAAGAAATTATTGGAGTAATTTTATATTAATAAAAAATGATTAATGTAGAAATTTATATTGCACTTTAACTTTTGCTATTATATTTCTTTTATATATATATATATATATATATATAACATCAGTTTTTAATTTGTGATCACAGATAATTAAAAGAAAATTAAATATTTAAAAATAACAATTTATAATAATAAATATCTACTCATTTAATTATGTGTGATAATTAAAAACTGATAAATCGAATGGATGATGTGCACTCATAAATTGACTAGACGGTTTAGAAGTGGGCTTGGGTTTCCAATTACAATTTTGCCCACATGCAGATGCTATGCCAGCTCATATTCAAGTCATATACGTCTTCATTTTGTATTTATTTTGCTTTCCTTTTGGTGAAGCATTAATTATTGGACGCGCAAAGAAAACGGATTCCTTTTAATGATTGGCTACTCTTTTTTTTCCTCTATACTTTAATTTCTATTCAACTTTTCAAAAGTCAATTTGATTAATTTTTAAAGTAATAGTATTAGATTATATTAATTTGATATTTTAAATAAAAAATAATTAGATATTTAAAAATTATACAAAAAATATTATAAATTGCAATATCTTCATATCAATATGATAAAAAATATATCGTAAAATATTAATTAAATTTTTTAGCATTTGACTCTAAAAAAAGAAATAATGACAACTAAAAAATCAACATATGGAGTACTTTTTAATAAATAAAAAAAAACCTGTTATATATGGACTACACTTAGTTAAACTATAATAATGGAATGTTCAAGTTGAGAATATGCATTTATTAAAGATAATAGTAATAATAATAATTACTTGGATTGGCTTTAAGTAATCTTGTTGTATGGAGTAAAAAAAATAGTTGCACACATTCAATGCATATTATTAAATCTACTCTAGTATAGAGGAGAGAATTGTTAGTAGTAGTTTAGTAGTAATACATTGATTAACTTCCTAGAGTTCAATATAAATAACCGTCTCTAGTAAAATTAATTGAATTGTAGAAAGTGTACCTTCGACACATCCCATAATAAAAAGTGGTAGAAAGATGTCAAAATCACTACTATGTCATTAAAAAAAAAATCACAATATCAGTTGGGAGGGTTATCTGTTATTGATAAAAATTAAAATTAAATCAATTTAATCTATTTCTAATTTAGCCTTATTAAAATACAATACAATATATATTTATTGATTTGATTGTTATTGATTTTGATTTGGTTATTAATCATATATGAAAAATAAAAAAACGATTCATTCAAAAAAAATAGTCATTATAGAACTTTTGATTACTGAACTTAATGTGAATTAAACCCAAAAGTGCACAAAAGAGACTCTCAGTTTCCCAAAAACTATCATAGACACTCATATATACGAAACCAACAAAATAATGCTCACTCTTTGGCTTTTTTCCTTTCATAAATAAATGATAAATAAATTTGGATGATTAAAAATTATTCATAAAATTATTAATATATTATGCATATATAATTAAAAATATATGAATGTAACTTATTGGTTTGGTTCGACATCTTCTAAAAAAACTTTTACAAAATGAAAATTAAATTAAAAATAATTGATTCTTAAATTTGTAAAATCAAATAAAATCAACTTTATAGAACGTCATGTAGGACGAATGTGTGTCTCTTTGTTCAATTTTATGCAAGTTTAAGTGTCTATTTGTGCACACTCAAAATTAAAGACAATATGTGTCAACTAAAACCAAGTAAAGAGTTATGTTTATTATTATGTCAAATAACAATTGTTTATTTTTCTAATCATCATTACAAATTCACAATAACTACTACCCACGTATAAAAACAATTTTACTTATTTATTTTCATTATTAAAATAAGAATACATATAATGCAGGGATTTATAAAAAATGTACTAAGAATTGAATATGGATAAGTGTGATTTGTTGTAAGTTTAGAGGTAGAATATGATTAAATGATTGATTATTCCATGAGCACTAACGTGTCATATTATGGTGCCTTCTCTGTTGCATAAAATCTGTCAATATAAGAACATGGGCTACTAGCCTACTATTATAGCTTCTCTTAAAAAAAACAAAAAGAAGTTGCCAGAGATTGATGTGGGCCCACTCACCTGCTGTGGTCCTACATTTCCCATAGTTTACATTTTACAATAAAGCCGGATTTAACGCCATTCCCATAGTCTAAACTTCCTCTTTTCGTCATTTTTCTTGTTAAAACTATACATTTTGTTTCATTTTAGGTGATATTATTTAATTTAAAAAGGTGTTTTTTTATTTTAAATATTTATGTAGTTATAAATTATTTTATTAGGGATAAAATAAAAATTTTAAAGTTAATTATTTTTAATTGTAGTAAGATGATTTTTAGATGAATTAAAAAAAATATGTCAAATAAAATAAGACAGAGGAAGTATATTATTCTATCAATTTCAATGTATGTTATTGTTCTATTGTCCAATCTGTAATACTAAGATAAGATACTTGGAATAATAATTTTGCAGAACTTCATAAGAACAACAAAGTTTAAAATATGGAAATGGGTCAAAAATATCTCTTCAATTTTAATTTATTGGTTGACTTATATTCCTACTGTTAAAATAAAGTTATTCTTGTCTCTACGTTACAAAACTTATCATTCATGCCCCTCCTTGGACGGAAATCTTCAAATCAATCAAAATTAACCCGATTTTTAAGAAAACATGGGTGTGATTTTCATAAACTCAATTTGAAAATTAGATTGAAACAATACAGTGAATTCGAAATCTGATTTTTCAGGAGAACACTACACTTGTTTTGTTGTAGAAATGGAGGAACGAGATGAAGATGAAGATTGGAGAGCAGTAATCAATGAAGATGGGAGGAACTGAATTACAAATTCTACATTGCGTTGTAACTCTATAAAAAAAAAACATAAATATTTTTTCACAGGTCTTATACGCTCAAATCTGAAGGAAGTAATTGCTTCAACTAGTCAATCTTCTCAAAGTCGGACACACAGCGTATATGAAGATACCTAGAGAAGCAAACCTTGAACTTGGTCATATCCTTGTTTATCTTGGTCTTGACAGTTCATGCATCAGTCATTTGATCTGTCACACGGAATTTCATGATCTCATGAATTTGCTTCGCAGTTTTGGAAGGGGAAAGTGGTGATAGGAGAAACGACGAACTCAAAGAGAGGTTTGTAGATTTAATTGTTATGCGTTTATTTATTTTTAGGGAAAAGGGTCTGAAAAATACTCCAATTTTGGCCAAAATTGTTGTTACGATATCAAACTTTATAGAGGGCATTTTACCCCTATACTATTTAATAGTGTGTTTTAAAGGTATATATGTGCCCACGTGGACACGAAACTATTTATAATGATGCAATATTTATGATGTCCACGTGGGCATATATATACCTTTAAAACACACTATTAAATAGTGCAGGGGTAAAAGGTCTTTTCAAAGTTCGGTATTGTTACAACAATTTCGGTCAAAGTTCGGATATATTTCAGACTTTTTTCCTCCTTTTTAATACAATGGATAGGATTTAGGTTAAAATAGATAATTGGGTAATTTTAATTAAAATCAAGTTAATTTTTGTTAATTTGAGAATTTCTGTCCAAGGAGGGGCACGTGATAAGTTTTGTAACGATAGGGGTAAGAACAACTTTATTTTAACGATAAGGGTATAGTCAACCAATAAATCAAAGTTAAGGGGTATTTTTGACCCTTTTCCCTTTAAAATATACATTTTCAAAATCAAAAGTTAAAACCAATAAAAAAAAATATAATATGCAATAAAACAGAAATAATATTGAAAAGAAGAAAATTGAGTCTACTGAATACACAATATGTCCTTAAGAAAATCATTCCTCTCAAATACATATATCCTCACAAAATAGAACTATTTTATTCACTGATATATTGATATGTCATACCTAAAAATTTACTAAATACCGAATAAAAGAAGAAGAAGATGGATGACAGGGACATGTTGCAAGGGATCAACGATATCTTCTAGTAGAGTCCATATGATAGAAAATATAATACGTAATTATAATTTCATTGCTTGCGATATAGACATATTATAAAGTCATTTAGAAGCGATTATTTTTTTCGCAATATTTTACTTTCCCACCATAAAGAAAGGAATGTCTTTCAATTTGCTTACAAACACATTTATTCGCCATATGACATTCGTTTTATTTGATTTATATTAACCTGATATAATTTTAAAAAAAAAAATCTTACAAGTGTAATTTGCTGAACTCTAGAATCAAATAAAATTAATTGATTGACTTGTATTAAGTTGGATATGATGATTTGATAGAAAAATTAATAATTTATAGTAATAAATTAAATTGCACTTAAAATATTAAACTTCTTTACTTTGTGATTATTGTTAACTAAACTAAAATTAGATGATTTTGGTAGTTAACAAGAAAATGTAGTTAGTTGTGTTAGGAGCTGGTAAACAGTTATCCCTCACTCACTCTAAAATGTGAAAATGTTGGTAGCCGTTGGGACACAGAGACTTGAAAGAAAAATCCAACCTTTTTTCAACCATTTTCTGGTAAAAAAAATAAATCACTTTTCACTGATTTTATTGCTGGTAAAGCTACTTATAGAATTGTTTAAATGACGATATGTTTTTAACATGATTTATTTTTATTTAAAAATGACCGGAAAATAAGGATCTATTTCAATCGAAGATTCTTCAAAAACAATCTTTTATCTCTACAGTCTACAAGATAGAGGTATAATCTACCTACATTCTATTTTTTTCATATAAAATTTGTGAAATTTCATTAGATATGTTATTATTATGGGAAAAAAGACAAATACACCCCCGAACTGTCGTAAATGGTATGCAGATACACTCCGTCATACTATTGGGACATTGATGCCCCTACCGTCTAAAAATTAGAGCATATATGCCCTTCACTCTAACGGAAGACTAAATAGGGACATGTAGCGCAATCTTATCCGTCGATCTGATATTTAATCGGCAGATAATATTATGACATGTGTATGTCAGTTAGTATAAAGGGTATATATGCTCTAGTTTTGGACGGCAGGGGCACCAATGTCCCAAAAATATGACGAAGGATATCTGCATACCATTTACGATAATTCGGGATATATTTATCCTTTTTCCCTATTATTATTGGAGAAAAGAGATCTACAAAGCAATGGGATTAGCAATGAACTAAAATATCCTTTCAATAAAAATAAAAAAAAATAAAAATTATAATATCCCCACTTCTCCAAATATTTGAGAAAAAATAAAATAATAATGGATAGTATAACAATTTTCAATAAGTTTTGTCAGTAGTTATCCTATTTGTCATCCTTTGCATTTGAGGTCAGTCATCTTACTTAATATATTTTGTAAACAAATTTTAAAGTGACAAAAAATAAATTATCACAAATAAAATATGAAGAAATATGATTTATCGATAGAAAAATGTAGGTACAAATTTGTTCCTCTCTGGATTCTATTCTCATATGATTTATCGATAATTCGAGGGCCGTTAGTGACGTATTTCTCGAACTAAGATGATTGATTTTGATCTCTGTATAAATATTCCATAAATTTGTGGAATTTTTGAGATTTTGATCTGTTTATGAATATTCAATGAATTTGCGGTGGATTTTTTATGTCTTTTCTAGGGAATATAGTACCCTTTATATAGGCATGAACTAGGGTTTAGAGTTGACTAGCCTCTAAGAATTTTAATTAGAATTGAACACACTTTGTAGAGTCTCAACTTGAATTGAACACATCTTGTACCCCACAAAATTTCAATGTCTAGAGTATTTTTTTGTGCATTTTAATAATATATAAAAATTATATTATCAAAGTTTATATATGAAAAAAATTCCTCCATTCTATTTGTTTAATTTGATTTTTCCTTTACATTCATTTTTTTTTTAAAACCCCCTCTTTTTCTTTTTGACAATTTTTTAATTTTAATTTTTCACATGACATATTTAAGGTATAGAATAAGATCAAATAACTTTTTGATACATTTCATGTATTTATCATTTAAAATTATAAGATTTAATTTATTTTTTTTGCTTTTTAAAATTTTATGTCAAGTTAAAGTCTGACAAATAAATCAACACAGAGGGACTAATTTTTTTTTAAAAAAACTATAAATTATGGAATTAGAATTATTAGGTATTGTGATGAAGGAAAAAAATAAATTAGTATGGGTCATGTGAGTTTGAAGAAAAGTTTCTGAAATTACACTCGTGAATTATATCTCCTTTTGATGTATCTGTTTGTTGATGTAAACTCCAAAGTCTAAATAAATTGCTAAAAGTGGTCCCTTCAAGACCGTTGGGAGGTTGGAATAACAGGCTCCTTTTATTTCTTTGGGATCAATTCATAGATATTTTGGACGTGAGTTATCTAAGTATTTTAAATCACATATAAGTAAAATATTTTAGATCACGATCGTAACATATGTTCAGGTTAAGTTTCACATATTTTATTTAATTTCATAGAATATATGTCTTCTCTCATCGATAATAGATACCAGATAAGAATTAGATAAATAAGATGAGACTTAAATTCAACTCATGAATCCATTTATTTGATAAACAATTTGTTTGAGCTATATTGTTAAATTTGGATTTTGCATCTTGTTAAACAGTTTATATTAATATCTTTTAATTATCACTAGCATAATATACAAATCAAATTAAACATCATGTCAAACTACGTGGTTAACAAATATCACCATATACATTTATTTATGGACATTTATCACCATATTAAAGTTACTACTTTGAAGTTTTAGTGTTTTACATCGGAAATTCAAATTTTGAAGAAATAACATTTGGGTAAAAAAAAGGTACGATGAGACTTTCCTATAATAATCTTATTTGTCCAAAGTTCTTATACATGTATATTCCCTCCGTCCCTAATTACTTGTCCGCTTTTATTTTTTAAGTTGTTTCTAATTATTTGTTCATGTTGACAAATCAAGAAAGGACAAAAAAATTTACCTATTACACCCTCAATTAATTACTTTGAAAAATATAGAACTTCTTGAA
The DNA here is from genome assembly GCF_000226075.1 of Solanum tuberosum. NCBI lineage: Eukaryota > Viridiplantae > Streptophyta > Magnoliopsida > Solanales > Solanaceae > Solanum > Solanum tuberosum. The sequence goes on along the minus strand of NW_006239255.1, from coordinate 179,466 downwards.
AACCTTAAGTTTTTAATTCATCCACTTCATAATTAATAGGGGTAAAATGGTAAACTCATTATATCAATAATTGTTTTCTTAATAGGTGTGTTGATTTAAAAGTGGACAAGTAATTAGGGACAGAGGGAGTACCTAATACCAATATGGATATTAGATTTTATTGGATTGTTATTGATTAAAAACCACCAAAAGATTAATTACAAAATTAATAAGGTAGACTGTGTGGAAAACAAGAATAACACAAAAAATCTCCAAATTTCACCTTTTAATTTCTCCTATTCCAAGTTTGCAAGAGTTTTTTATGTTCCAAATTTCTCTTCGGAACTTAACAAATTTATTAGAATGATATCTCCCATAAAATATCAATAATAGGCTACTTTTTTATTATTATAAAATATTAAATATTTGAATAATATTATTTCAAAGAGATAATTTTACAAATAATATATCATTAACTATACTTATAGGTCATAAATATAATATAATATATCAATTCTATTTTTTGTTTTGTTTTGCACATCATAGTAACATGATATTGAAGAGGATGATAAATAACTTATTATAGAAAAGAATGAGGGATATATATAATTATTGGGGCAACTAAACAAGGGGACACCCATATATTATGAGGTCTACTTTTGTTTGAAGAATAACTTCATTCAAAAAGCATAAACTTTAATATGCTAGAACAACAATCATTATTTTTGGAATAATGTCTCCACTTTTCTTTTTTTTTTAAATCTTTCTCCCATACCAATTTTAATTGCTTAGTAAAAGTGCTAATCTCAACCCTTCTCGGCGTTATTCTCGCAATCTTTTAATGTTTTTTTTCTGGATTTGGTAAGAATCGGTGTTTTAAAAAGCTGGGGCGTTAGGTGAGACATTTTATATTGCGGAGAGAGGCGTAATCTCAGAGACACTGGGTATAAGTCTCATGAATCTCTAGGGCGTGTATATTCAATTTTATAATTTCATCTCTTTAACCAATTTTTTGGATTAATTACATAAATCCCACCTTTTAGTTTACTTATTACCATTATCCCCTATAAGTTTTACAAATCTCCAAAATCCCTCATTTCACGCATCAGATTAGTGTATCTCGCGCATCAGATTAATTTATCAGCGCATCATATTAGTGTATCTCGTGCATCAAATTAGTGTATCATGTATAAATTGTACATTAGATTAGTGTATCATGTATAAAATGTAATGTATCTAACTTAACGATTAATGTATCTCACGTATCAGATTAATGTATCAGCACTTATATTATTGTATCCGTTTGAGGGATTTCTGTAATTATAAACTTTTAATGGATAGATTGTAATTTTGCCTTAAAAGTATGTGATTTATGTAATTTACCCTTTTTTCATATATAATTTTATTACTAAGAAAATAAGCAAAAGTAGAACTTTTAATGATTTTACAAATAAATATTAAAAATAACCAATAATATAGAAAAAATAATTGTAATTATTATTTGAGAAAGATATTAATAAACCAATAAAAGCGTGTAAAGAGGATGAGTATTTTGGTCGGGTCGGATCCGGTGGCCGAGTGGTTTTGGGTAAATCTACTTCCATAGGGCTTGGGTTTGACTTTCGAAAAAATCAGTTTTAATTCAAAATCGAATCGAAAAAAGACACTACTGAATATTAATTATGTATTAGTATTGGATTAATCGGCTAAATATCGTCTTGTTTTGGTTTGCAATTTTATGATTTTGATTAATAGTTAAATCAATAACTTAATAAAATTATATTGAAATAATTATTTTACCTTTAATTATATAATAACAATAATTTTAAATATTTTATCAATTCTATTTCCTAAACTTTAGTAGTTGTAATTTCATTAGTAAGTACTACTACCTCCGTCCACTTTTAATTGTCATAGTTTCCTTTTTTTAGAATCTAATGATAATAACTTTTACTAACACTTTATGATGCATTTTTCATCATATTGATATGTAAAAAAATTGGAATTTATAGTACTTTTCGTATAGTTTTTGAATATCTAAATTTATTTTATTTAAAATATCAAATTAATGTAATCTAATTTAACTTTGAAAATTAGTCAAATTGACTTTCGAAAAGAGCAACATGACAATTTAAAGTGGACAGAGGGAGTAATACAAACTAGCTATTTTGCCTCTTTATTATGATATTTATTATTTTTTCTATTTTCAATTTTAAATTTAATTGTGACAAAGATTAAAAAAAATTAATATTATTTTCGTAATTTATTTTATGAAATTTTAGAAGGAATTATTCGAGCAATTTTATCTTTAAAAAATGATTAATATATAAATTTATATTGCACTTTAACTTTTGCTATTATTTTTCTTTTATATATATATATATATACTACGATGGTTATGATTTCTACTAAGAAAATTGCATATGAGATGAAAATAATGATCACACATAATTAAATGAAAATTAAATAGTTAAAAATAAAAAAATTAATAATAAATATCTATATGTTGTAAAACAAGAGGAAAATGCAAGAATACTTAAACAAGAAAGTAAGGCAAAGTGTGATGGAAAGTATAAAGTTGAGAGCCTTATTTTAATCTCTTCAATTGATGTGTGTTTCATAAGGGTGAAAAGACTACCCTTTTATAGGATTTAGAAAGCACCCTTTTACATCCTTTAACCAAATACGTAGCACAACTTTAAGTCTTACATTAACTAGGTTCATTACGTTATGTTGTTGATGAAAAGAAACATCCACAATTCAATGGTTTTATAACACCCCCCCTTGAATGTTTATAGATACTGTACCTCGTTAAAACCTTACTAGGAAAAATCCAGTGGAAAAAAGCCTAGTAAAGGAAAAAGAGTACATACATCTTGTAATACGCCTTGAGTGTTGCCTTATTAAAAACCATACCAGGAAAACCCAATGGGACAAAACCTTGGCTAAGGAAAAAAGAGTACAACGCGTATTTTACTCCCCCTGATGAAAACTTTATTTGATATCTCGGAGATGACACATTCCAATCTTATATCTTAACTTTCCAATCTTATATCTCAAATGTTGACGTTGGCAATGCCTTAGTGAATAAATCTGCAAGATTATCACTCTTACGAATCTGTTGAACATTTATCTCACCATTTTGTTGAATATCATGCGTGAAAAAGAACTTAGGTGAAATATGATTTGTTCGGTCTCCTTTTATATATCTTCCCTTTAATTGAGCTATGCAAGCAACATTATCTTCATATAATATAGTTGGAGTCTTTGTTTGCACAAAAAGACCGCATAATTGCAAAATGTATTGAGTCATTGATCTCAACCATACACACTCTTGACTGGCTTCATGAATGACTATTATCTCTGCATGATTTGAAGAAGTAGCAACTATTGTTTGCTTCATCGAATGTCATGATATAGCTATACCTCCATCTATGAATAAATAGCCTGTCTGAGATCGGGCTTTATGTGGGTTAGACAAATATCCTGCATCTGTATAACCGATCAATTCTGACTTCGATGCATTAGAATACAACAATCCCATATCAATTGTTCCTTGAAGATATCTGAATATATGCTAAACACATTTCCAATGTCTTCTTGTTGGACATGAGCTGAATCTCGTCAATAAACTTACTGCGAAACAAATATTTGGTCGGGAATTATTAGCAAGATACATTAGTGCCCCAATAGCACTGAGATATGGAGTTTCATCACCAAGAAGCTCTTCATCCTTTTTTTGAGGTCGAAATGGATCTTTATTTATGTCAAGAGATCTCACAACCATCGGGGTACTCAATGGGTGTGATTATCCATGTAAAATTGCTTCAAAATCTTTTCAGTATATGTTGATTGATGGATAAATATTTCATTTTTCAAATGTTCAATTTGAAGGCCAAGACAAAATTTTGTCTTTCCAAGATCTTTCATTTCAAATTCTTTCTTCAAACACTCAACAACTTTTGAAAGCTCTTCCGGAGTTCCAATGATGTTCAAGTCATCAACATAAACACATATTATTACAAATTCAGATTTTGACCTTCGTATAAAAATACAAGGATAAATGGGGTCATTCTTATACCCTTCATTTAGCAAATATTCGCTAAGACGATTATACCACATTCGCCCTAATTGTTTCAATCCATATAAGGATTTCTGAAGCTTTATTGAACAACTTTATTTTGAATTTTCATATGCTTCAGGCACTTTGAGTGCTTTAGGGATTTTCATAAAAATATTGTAGTCTAGTGAGCCATATAAATAGGCTGTGACAACGTCCATTAGATGCATTTCAAGCTTTTCATGAATTGTTATATTTATTAGATACCTGAAGGTAATTGCATCTACCACAGGAGAATATGTCTCCTCATAATCAATGCCAGGCCTTTGCGAAAATTCTTGTACCACAAGTCGTGCTTTATATCTTACGACTTTACTATTTTCATTGCGTTTTTACACAAAAATCCACTTGTACCCAACTGGCTTGACACCTTCAGGGGTTCAGACTATTGATCCAAAAACTTCATGTTTTTCAAGTGAAGCCAATTCTGTTTGAATTGCTTCCTTCCATTTTGGCCAATCAATTCTCTGTCTACATTCATTGACAGATCTTGGTTCCAAATTTTCATCTTGTTGCATTATTTCAACTGCAACATTATAGGCAAAAATATTATCCACCACAATATTATTTCGATTCCACCTTTTTCTCATTGAGACGTAATTTATAGAGATTTCCTCATTCTCATTATTTTCAGGTCCATGGACCTCTTCTTTGGTGTCATCATTTATTATGTTTCGTAGCTCTTCATGAGCAATTGCCTCCATATTATGATCATTTATTCCTTTCCTTTTCCGAGGATTTTTATCCTTGGAGTCAATTGGTCTACCACGTTTTAAACGTGGTCCAGACTTATTTGCCTTAACATTTTGTCCTATCGGGACATCAACTCGAACTTGAGCATTAGCAGCTGGGATATATGATTTAGTAACCCGTGGAAGGTTAGTAAACGCATCCGGTAGTTGATTTGCAATACTCTGCAAATAAATTATCTTTTGAACTTCTTGCTCACATTGATTTGTTCGAGGGTCTAAATGAGACAGTGAAAGTGAATTCCAATCTATCTCATTTCCCAACTGCTTTTGTTCTCCCCCTAATGTTGGGTATACTGATTCATCAAAATGACAATCAGCAAACCTTGTCGTAAATAAATCTCCAGTTCTAGGCTCCAAATATTTTATAATAGAATGAGATTCATACCCAACATATATCTCTAACCTTCTTTGGGGACCCATCTTTGTGCGTTGTGGTGGAGCAATTGGAACATATACCGCACAACCAAAGATTCTAAGATGGGAAATGTTTGACTCCTGACCAAAAACCAATTGTAATGGGGAGATGTCATGATAACTAGTTGGCCTTATACACATAAGTGCCACTGCATGCAAAATAACATGCCCCCAAATCGAAACAGGCAACTTTGTTCTCATCAACAATGGTCTAGCTATCAATTGAAGACGTTTAATCAATGACTCTGCTAAACCATTCTGAGTATGAACATGTGCAACAGGATGTTCAACTGTTATTCCAGTGGACAAACAATAATCATTAAATGCCTGAGATGTAAACTCACCAGCATTATCAAGACGAATTGTTTTTATTGCATAATCTGGAAATAGTGCTTTTTAACCTTATTATTTGAGCCAACAACTTTGCAAAAGCCGTATTGCGAGTTGATAATAAGTACACATGAGACCATCTTGTAGATGCATCTATCAAGACCATATAATATTTAAATGGTCCACATACATGGTGAATAGGCCCACATATATCACCCTGTATCCGTTCTAGAAATGGCGAGAGATTCCACTCCAACCTTAGTCGTTGATGGTTTGGTAACCAACTTTCCTT
>NW_006239255.1:163364-173321 GCF_000226075.1 Solanum tuberosum | reverse complement strand
GTACAATCCAGAAGAAAGTGCAGACAATTTTTCATGCACAATTTTCTTCTCCGCATTTATCATAGTAATGTAAAGGTATTCCACTTTTCCTTCATTTGCAGTCTCAACATGATAGCCATTTTGGCGAATAACCTTGAAACTTAACAAGTTTCTNAAGTTTCTTTGAGACTTACTACAATACAATGCATTATTAATTATCAATATTGTTCCTATAGGTAGTAATAAGGCCGCTCTTCCAGAGCCTCAATCAATTTTGTACTAATGGATATTGTATTAACATATGCCTTTTCATTATCAAATGAGAGAAATATTTCTTTTCTCTTAGTATTGTATGAGTTGTGGCACTATCCAGAAAGCACATATCTCCATTATTAATCTTGGATCCAACTGAAGACTGGAAAATTTTATTTATCTTTATAAAAATTAAAATACATAATAAGAAGTACGGCAAAAGAAAATTTAAGTACATGAACTATAAGTAATACATTAAAAACGCATAATGACATTATTTATTTTCCAATTCAATTATCAATCTTCAGTTGCGATCCCTAAAGAAGTCCTAAGGTTCTAGATGAGTAATATCATCGAGCCCATGAAAAGAATCATCTTTCAATGCTAAATTTGCCTCAACATTCTCATCATATTTTTGAGAAGATTCTGCTTGAGCATCATCCTTGAGAGTCAAATGTGACTCCACCCGGGTATTAGAAGAGAAGGCACCGCCTTTCTTTCCTTTTTTTTTGAAGGAATTCTGATACAGCCTGACAAAATGCTGAGGGGGCCGACATTCATTTTTCCAATGACCTTTAAGGCCACAATGATGACAGTGATCGCCCTTTCCTTTAGATGGATTATTTTGAGAACCCATATTGTCCTCTCTTTTGTTATGACCATCACCTCAATGATTATTATATCGTCTTTTACCCTTGCCACGCCCACACGCATTTTCATGGCCCCAATTATTTTGTCTTATTTCAGACTAGCCGTGTGCTTCTACCCCGTGTGCCTCCGGTAACGGAGCACTTCCAGTGGGACGGGCTTCATGCTTTTTCATTAAAAGGTCATTATGCTGCTCAGCCACCAAAAGGCATGAGATCAGTTCAGAGTATTTTTGAAAACCTTTTTCACGATATTTCTGTTGTAATATCATATTAGAGGCATGAAAAGTAGTTAGTGTCTTTTCCAACATGTCCTCATCTTTTATAGTTTCCCCACATAATTTCGTGGGAAGTTATTCTAAATACAACATAGTTATACTCAATTACGATTTTATAATCGTGAAACCGTAAGTGCATCCATTCATAACGAGCCCTTGGCAATACAGTTGCCTTGAGGTGGTCATACCTCCCTTTCAAACCTATCCACAATTCAAGTGGATCTTTCACTGTTAAGTATTCAACCTTTAGGCTTTCATCAAGATGATGACGAAGTAAAATCATAGCTTTCGCTTTATCCTGACTTGATGCCTTATTTCCTTCGATTATACAATCACCAAGACCCTTAGCGGTAAGGTGAATTTCAGCATCAAGTACCCATGACAAATAGTTCTTTCCAGAAATGTCAAGTGCCACAAATTCAAGCTTTGACAAATTCGACATGATGAAAACTCATAAAATAGTTGAGTTAATGACATGATGTTGATTTCTTTATAATAAAAGATAAATTTATGTTTCAAATGATTAAGAATTAGTATAAAGTATATTATATGCATGAACATGAAATGTTACAAAAACATGTAAACTCATAAAGTATGAAACAATAGTTTTAATATATGTTCTCATTATTTTCAATATTTATTTCTAGTTTCAATAGTTATTAACGTCAAACTTTTGTAAGTTTTTCAAGTCATATTTAATATAATACTACTCTCTTTATGACACACAAATATTTATCATAAATTTATGACAAGAAAATATTTACAAGTCTTCTAACTAGCATGTTATCACATTTCCTACTATTTAATTTAGAGTTATAAGTTAGTAGCATATAAACAACATAAAAATATAAACCTGAAACGTATTGATTATTATGCCTAGTAAAGTATTATAATAATACCTAAAGCAAGTTATAAATGCAGTAGTTAAATTACGGATCAAAGATTTATGCAAGTCCTATTAGAGATGTTATAAACACATAAATGTATACCTGACTCTAAAAGAAAGTTGATTAACTTTTAGGAATTAATTTCGAATTAAGTAGGTTTCAGTTGGTTAGAGACTCGTGCTGATAACGTGTTGTAAAACAAGAGGAAAATGCAAGAATACTTAAACAAGAAAGTAAGGCAAAGCGTGATGGAAAATATAAAGTTGAAAGCCTTATTTTAACCTCTTCAATATGTGTTTCATAAGGGTGAAAAGACTACCCTTTTATAGGATTTAGAAAACACTTTTTTACATCCTTTAACCAAATACGTTAGCATAACTTTAAGTCTTACATTAAATAGGTTCATTATGTTATGCTATTGATGAAAAGAAACATTCACAATTCAATGATTTTATAACACTATACATTTAATTAAATGTGATCACAAATTAAAAACTGATAAATCAAACCGGTGATGTGCACTCATAAATTGACTACACGGTTTGGAAGTGGGCTTGGGTTTCCAATTACAATTTTGCCCACATGCAGATGCTATGCCAGCTCATATTCAAGTCATATACGTCTTCATTTTGTATTTATTTTGCTTCCTTTTTGTTAAGCATTAATTATTGGACGCGCAAAGAAAACGGATTCCTTTTAATGATTTGCTGCCTTTTTTTTCTTTCCTCTATATTTAGGTCCCGTTTGACCATGCGATATGAAATCATGATATGGAATCATGATATGGTATCATGATATGAAATTATGAGATGAAATTTAAGTTTTGTTTGGATATGCAATATATAATTTTTGTGTTGTATATTTTCTCATAAACATAAAAATCTCATAAGTTGTAAGACTATTAAAATAACCCCAATTGTTTATTCAATCTTATCAAATAAATAAAAATTTATAAAATCGCATGATAAATTATTACAAAGTTATTTGTTCTCCACTTAAGTAATTGTTTCATCTAACTTTAATTTAATAAAAAAAAATTAAACATAAATTATAGTATACTAGTCTTTAATATAATCTTCCCACATAGTACGGATAATTTCCTCACGTTGAACTTGCATTTCTCGACCATGTGACCGAGAAGACGAACCAACATTGTTACTTTGAGTCATTTGTTGGTCAATAATAAATTTTATGTCGGTGAGAATAATAAATTTTAAAAAGTAATGATGTGATTATAAATTTTATTTACATATGAAATAAATGGTTAGTAGATATAAATGTGGGGTTGTTTTTAACAAAATATAAACTCGTGGATCAATTTTTGTATTTAAATATCTCAAATCATGATATGGAATTCCCATATAATTTCATATCATGGTTTTTTGGAGAATATGGAATCACATCTCTTGATATGGAATCATGAGGTGGAATCAGCGTAAAATCGCATGTCCAAACGCTGATTCCATCTCACGATACCATATCGTGATATGGTATCGCATGGCCAAACACCTACTTACTATTCCTTCTGTTCATTTTTAGTTGTATTTTTCAAAAGTCAATTATTTGATTAATTTTCAATTTAAATTAGATTACATTAATTTATATTTAAACAGAAAATTTAGATATTCAAAAGCTATATGAAAAGTACTATAAATTGCAATTTTGCATATCAGTACGATGAAAAATACATTGTAAAATGTCAGTCAAAGTTCTTATCGTTTGATTCTGAAAAAAGTAATCATGACAATTAAAAATAGACGGAGAGAGTACTTTTAAAAAATTCTTGTTATATATATGGACTACACTATATACATAATGTTAAACTATAATAATGGAATGTTCAAGTTAAGAATATGCATTTATTAAAGATAATAATAATAATTACTTGGATTGGCTTTAAGTAATCTTGTTATATGGAGTTAAAAATAGTTGCACACATTCAATGCATATTATTAAATCTTCTCTAGTCTAGAAGAGAGAAAATTGTTAGTAGTAGTTTAGTAGTAATACATTGATTAATTTACTAGAGTTCAATATAAATAATTGTCTATAGTAAAATTAATTGAATTGTAGAAGGTGTACCTTCGACACATTCCATAATAAAAAGTGGTAGAAAGATGTCAAAATCACTACTGTGTCAAAAAGAATCATAATATCAGTTGGGAGGGTTATCGGTTATTGATAAAAAATAAGATTAAATCAATTTAATCTATTTCTAATTTAGCCTTATTAAAATATAATATAATATATATTTATCGATTTAATTGTTATTGATTCTGATTTGGTTATTAATTATATATGAAAAATGAAGAAATGATTCATTCAAAAAAAATAAAAATAGTTAGAACAGCTAGAATTATAGAACCTCTGATTACTGAATTTAATGTGAATAAAACTCAAAGTGCACGGAAGAGACTCTCAGTTCCCAAAAACTATTATAGACACTCATATACATGAAACTAACAAAATAATGCTCACTCTTCGACTTTTTTCCTTTCATAAATAAATAATAAATAAATTTTGATGAAAACATATATATAAGATATTTAAAATTATTCATAAAAATATTAATATATTATGCGTATATAATTAAAAATATATGAATATAACTTATCGGTTTGGTTAGATTTGGTTAGATATCTCTTAAAAAAAAACTTTTACAAAATGAAAATTAAATTAAAAATAATTGATTCTTAAATTTGTAGGATGAATGTGTCTATTTGTTCAGTTTTATACAAGTTTATGTGTCTATTTGTGCATACTCAAAATTAAAGATTATATTTGCCAACGGAAGTCAAGTTAATAATCAAGATGCATTATGTTACATAAGACAATCGTTCATTTTTCTAATCATTATTACAAATTTACAATAATTACTACCACGTATAAAACAATTTTACTTATTTATTTTCATTATTAAAATAAGAATACATATAATGCAGTGTCCCCTCAGTGTATAAGTTTCTCTGTGATGGATTAATAAAAAAATGTATGAAGAATTGAATATGGATAAGTGTGATTTGTTGTAAGTTTAGAGATGGAATATGATTTTTTTTTATATCTTTCTAGGAACTTCCACCCCTTTTACTTTCTTGATAACTTGAACTCGCAACTTTGTTGAAGATAGAATATGATTAAAGATTTGTAAATGATTGATTATTCCATGAGGCACTAACGTGTCATATTATGGTGCCTTCTCTGTTGCATAAAATCTGTCAATGAGAACATGGCCTACTATTATAGCTTCTTTTTAAAAAAACAAAAAGAAGTTGCCAGAGATTGATGTGGGCCCATGCACCTGCTATGGCCCCACACTTCCCATAGGTTACATTTTGCAACAGAGCAGGATTTAACGCCACTCTTTATTTTTTTTTAGATAAATTAAAAAAAAGATGTCACATCAATGTATGTTATTGTTCTATTGTCCGATCTGTAATACTAAAATACTTAAAATAATAATTTTGCAGAACTTCGTAAGAACAACAAAGTTTAAACTATGGAAAAAGGGTAAAATATACCTCTTAACTTTGATTCATTAGTTGATTATACCCCTACCGTTAAAATAAAGTTATTCTTACTCCTACCGTTACAAGACTTGTCATTCATTCCCCTCCTTGGGCGGAAATCTCCAAATCAATCAAAATTAACCTGATTTTTAAGAAAATAACCCATCATCCGAATATAACTCTAACCCGACCGAACTAACTTAACCCAAACCTACTTCACCTCCATCTCTAAATTAAATCTCAAGAACTCAATCCCTCTATTTCTCGTAACCTAGTAACCTGGGAGAATGAATTATAGGTGACAAAAAGTGTTGAAATGTAAAAAGAGTGACTCTAATTTTAATTATTAAGTGTAGGTGACAAATTTTTAATCAATTTTAAAAAATAATTAAATAGGTTCTCAAGTTTTTGTTTTTACACTTTCACCCAAATTTAAGTAAAACCTTGATTTCTAAAATAGGAAAACCCCCAAATTAGTTCTTTTTTCTTCTCTCCCAACGTCCGCTCTTTTCACATTTTTTTTGCTTCTAATCTTCATCACTAGCGCTTCTTCCTCTTCTTCTTCTTCTTCTTCTTCTATTGGTGTTGCAGCTTATTGTAGATTTCTTATTTGAAAAATTTGAGAAGGGAAAATCTCGAATTTTAATTTAACATGTGATTTGAAAAGGTCTAAGCTTTAGAAATTACTTCTTAACTGATAATTTTCAATCATTTTAACAAGTTAATAGTACTGTTTGTGTGTATTATTCATTTAAAAAATTGATTTTTGTATTATTATTCTTGCCACTGATGTATAATAATTTTCAGCAACTAGTATGACTATTTCAGTAATTTACAACAATTGCTGAATGTTGTTGTTGAATAAATTGCCGCAACTGCAATATCTATTTCAGCAGCTGCTGAATAACTTACAACAATTGTATTTTAGTATAATTTTTCTTATGATCAATTTTTTAGTTCTAAGTTACAATATTTTCAGGTATCTTCAACATCATTAATGGGAGATAGAATAGTAGTACCAGTTGATTGAAATGGTGAATGGGTCGAGTCCAACAACCGTTATATTTGGTGTTGCAAGAGTAAAGAATTGGCCGCGACAATTGCAATGATTGTGCATCAAGATATTGCATATGATGATTTTGTGAATAAAATCATTACTTGTTGTAAATTAAATTGTGAGTTGGAAGATATTGTGATCACTTACCCACATAGTTGTGGTGAAAAGCAGAAGACGACTCCTTTTAAGATAAATGATCAACTTAGTTTAAGTACTTATTTGGAAGATGAACCTAGATGTATTTTAAGAATCTACATGGTTGAAAGATTGGTGGAGAATCATAATTTATGTGATGACCAAAAAGTGTTGAACAATGAATGTGGTAGGATGAATATGAATATTTCGAATGAAGAGCGTGAAGGTCAACATATTCTTTCTCTTGAAGTTCAGAATAGATTGCCCATTATTGGTGAAGTTGCTGATGGGCAAGTACTATGAACTCATAAATTTACTTATTTCTAAAAGTGCATCCTCTTTGTACACTTAATTAATTTTTGCTTTAGCTGATAATTAATAACTTAATGCAGTCATGACTCAAGATGATGGAACAGGTTTTTACAAAGATATGTCGTTTAAGAATAAACAAGAATTAGATATTGCATTGAAAATTGCTTGTGTCAAAAAAGATTTTAGATTGAAGAAGGTAATTAATTCGTGTTCAGTGTATTATGTCAAATGTGAGCATCTTGAGTGCAAGTGGTGGCTAAGAGCGGTGAAAGTTGAAAATTCTGATAGATTTTATATTAAAAAGTATGAAAAGATGCATACATGTGGCTCGAAACATCTTACGAGTCATAATCCATACGCCACAACAAAAGTCATTGAAGCATACTTGAAAGATAGATATCCCGAAGGTAAAGGTCCATCTACAAAAGATTTGAAAAACTATATCTATATTGAATTGGGATGCAAGGTTAGTTATTGAAAAGTTTGGATGGGTAGCGAGTTTGCAAAGTCTTTGGTAAGAGGGACACATGAACATGGATATGGAGTGATTGATGCGTATAGTCATATGCTTAGGACATCTAATTCGGAAAGTAAAACGAAGTTGAAGATTGATGAAAATGGCTGGTTCAAGTGTTTTTTGTGGCATATGGAGCTTGATTCTTGGTTTCGCACAAATAAGAAAGTCATAGCTGTTGATGGGACATTTTTGAGAAGTAAATATGGTGGTGTGTTGTTGCCTGCTGTTGCACAGGATGCGGAGAATCATATTTCTTCGGTAGCATTTTGCGTAGTAGACTCTGAATGTGATGCTTCCTACCGATACTTTTTCGAGCAATTGAGAAGTTTTGTACTTGATACTCCTGAATTGTGCATAATCTCTGATAGACATCAAAGTATTAGAAAGATGGTTTCAATTGTATTTCCTTCAGCTCATTATGGTTGTTGCATGAGGCACTTAGGAGAAAATATTCGAAATAAATTTCACAATGCGAGTGTTGTCTACCACTTTTATAAGACGGCAAAAGCATACAATATTGATGTGTTCAGTTATCATTTTAATCGGATAAGAGATTTGGTTCCAAAGGCTGCTACACATCTTGAACGTGTTGGATTTCACCGATGGAGCAGGGCATTCTTTCCCGGAAATAGGTCAAATTTATTATAGTTATTATTGATAGTTGGTATAACTACTGCAGTTTTTTATAGCTACTGTTGCATTTTTTTTATAGTAACTGATGCAGTTATTTCAGCACCTACTGAGAAATATGCAACAATTGTTATAAAAACTATACAACAGTTATAAACACATACTTATAATATATTATTTGACACTTAGATGTTACAAGTACAATATTATGACGACAAATATTGCTTAGTCGATTAACTCAATGTTTCTTGATGAAAGAGAATATTCCATTACTGCTCTATTTGATGCAATAACACAGGCGATTTGCAGAAAAATTTCATGAGAGGCGTATGAAATTCATTAATGCACCAACCATCTTCGTCCCTTCGATAGAAAAAGACATTGCAAAAAATATTAATCTGGGGAACAAGCTATTGGTCCATCAAACTGCCAACTACAAGTATATTGTCACCGGTCATGATAAAGTTGTAACAATTGATTTGCTAGCCAAATCTTGTATTTGTAAAGTCTTTCACATTGACAAAGTACCTTGTCCACGTGCTATGACAACACTTTGATGCCAATATGGTGATGACTATGGGAGACACATTTATGAGTACTCCTCTTCGTATACAAAGTAGAGGTCTACCTTATTGCATATGTGGAGGAAATTAAATCGGTGCCATCTAAAGAAACTTGGGAAGTTCCTATTGAGAGTTTAGAGAGAACAATATCTTCTCCTTTTGTTGAGCCAGACAAGGTTGGAAGAAGGTCCTCAAAAAGATATAAAGGAATCGGGGAATCATTTTCAACGAAGAAAAATAAATGTACTTTATGCAAAAGAATTGGTCACAAGAGGACTACATGCTCCGAGCGAAATGTTGCATAAAAATACATTTGTTCTTTTTTGTTTTTTGTGAACATATTTGATCTTATCTTTTTTTTGGTACTAATTGTTGTTTTTGTTGTTAATATTTGTGAACACATTTGATCTTATCTATTTTGGTACTAATTGTTGTTATTTTGATTGTGAGAGCATATTTGATTTTATTGTTATTCTTATTATTACTTTATTACTTGTTATAGAAAATTTTAGCAATTGCTATATAAAGTACAACAACTTTTTTACTTTTTCGTAGAAAAGTTCAGCAACTGCTATGAAAAGTACAATAATTTTCATGCTTGTTGTAGAAATTTAAATAATTGCTGTAAAATAATACAACAACTCATTTAATTGATATAGAGAATTGTAGCAATTGCTATGAAAAGTACAACAATTTACTTATTTGTTGTAGCATATTCAAACAAAATTCCTAGCTATTCTAGATTTTCTGTTAAAATTAGTCAAAACTATCCTATTTATCATGGAATATGATTAATATAACTAATTAACAATCAATTTATCAATTTAAGTTGATTACATGTGAAATTACTTAATTGATCGTCTGGTATCTCAAATAACTATCTTATTATACAAGATCACTATCTAATATAAATTTTATTTTAAATTAAATCAACACTACTCTATTTATCATTAAATATGAGTGTTACAACCAATAAACAATCAACTACTCATTATAAATTGATAACATGTGAAATTGTAATGGAATTAATCATCTGGTATCTCAAATAACTATCTCATTATACAAGATCACTATCTAATATAAATTTTATTTTTAAATTAAATTAACGCTACTCTATTTATCATTAAATATGAGTGTTACAACCAATAAACAATCAACTACTCATTATAAATTGATAACATGTGAAATTGTAAT
>NW_006239255.1:144887-163210 GCF_000226075.1 Solanum tuberosum | reverse complement strand
AATAATTTTCGTGCTTGTTGTAGAAATTTAAGCAATTGTTGTAAAACAATACAACAACTCGTTTAATTGTTGTAGAGAATTGTAGCAATTGCTATGAAAAGTACAACAATTTGCTTAATTGCTGTAGAGAATTTCAGCAATTGCTGTAAAAAATACAACAACTTGTTTAATTGCTGTAGAGAATTTCAACAATTGGATGAGTCAAATCCTCACCTTCAACTAGTTCACTAACAACATCACAATTCTTTTTTTCAATTAAAATATCAATTCATCAAATTTAAAATACCATATTTACTAATGTACAACAAAAGTGAATTAAAAGTGTAGCAAAATAGTGATAAAAATGCATATCCACAAGCATCACCTTCAATTCATCAATTTCAAAATACCATATTCACTAATGTACAACAAAAGTGAATTAAAAGTGTAGCAAAATAGTGGTAAAAATGCATACCCACAAGCAGCCCCTTCAATTCATCAATTTCAAAATACCATATTCACTAATGTACAACAAAAGTGAATTAAAAGTGTAGAAAAATAGTGGTAACAATGCATATCCACAAGCAACCCTTTAATTCATCAATTTCAAAATACCATATTCACTAATGTACAACAAAAGTGAATTAAAAGTGTAGAAAAATAGTGGTAACAATGCATATCCACAAGCAACCCTTTAATTCATCAATTTCAAAATACCATATTCACTAATGTACAACAAAAGTGAATTAAAAGAGTAGCAAAATAGTGGTAAAAATGCATATTCACAAGTAGCCCATTCTTCATCACTCTTTCAACTCCTTTTTGAATTCGAATCAGCCCCTTCATCTGCAATATCAGCCCCTTCATCTGTAATATTAAGAAAATGAATTTCACATGTAAAAATGAAATATATATATAACACAAGACAAATCTTAGAAAGATGATTAGAATATAATTTTACCTTTACTATCTCCGGACACCAATTCTTTTTCGATAATGGTCTCATTCACTTTTCCCTTTTTTTTTCTAGCACTTGACAATGCCTCCGAAATTTGTGTCCTTGTTCTTTTAATATAGTCGGGAGTAAATGGGTGAGAGATCTTTGATGATGGCCTAATACCTCTCTTAGACTTCAAGGTGACGATAGCTTTCTCTAAAGACTCAATTTTAGCATTCATGGTGACTATAGTTTTCTCTAAAGACTCTACTCTGACATTCAATAAATCTATCGTCTCCTTAGTGGATGGAGTTTCTTGAAGACAAGGAACATTCTCATCGATTGGAGAAGATGTTCCTACTCCAAAACCACCACTAATATCACCGAAGTCTCCTCCTCTTTCGAAATCAACACCATCAGTACATCTATCAACATTTGGAGTAAATTCTCCTCCTCCTCCATCACCAACACCACTAAAAACTCTCTGAACAATTGGAGAAGATGCTCCTCCACCTTCTACATCAAGATTATGCTCATCAATTATGATGTCTCTTTTTATAGCCACAACACCATTCAAATCCATCTCAAGCTTTTCAATTTTATCATCATTGGTTAATTTCTTAGGCACAAACGTAGTGAAAAATTCCATTTCCATTTCACTAGATGTAGGAATTATCCATGGATGCACAATCTACATGTAAAAATAATAATAATAAAAATATGATAAAGCAACTGCTGCATTTAAATATTATTATATACCAGTTGTTCTAATTGTTCCAACAATTGTTGTAATAACTTCAACAATTGAAAACAACAAATTAAACAAATAAAACACTTGTTGAAAAGGCTACAACAAAAACAGAAAAGCAACAACAATTTCACTTTAACTAAAAATGTTTAAAGAATAATGCTTACCGAGTCCTGAGGGGGATCAAACAACTCATTAATACTAACTGATTCGTTATTAGTCGCCAAAAGCCATCGAAAAATCTTCGATGAAAACACTTATTTCGAAAACACCTTATATTTCTTTTGAAGGAAAGGAACAACCTCAAATGCCCAACACTACATAAAATAATCACAAAATGAGATCAAAATATTGGAAGGACCCAAAAATAATGAAATATATATATATATATATATATGAACTAAAATAAAATTTACCATAAAGGCCCATGGAAAGCCATAAAGATTGGTAGTCTTCCCATCAATAGTCTTCACCTCTTTCAATAGATGCTTAATTGTAGTATCATAGCTAATATGACCCCATGGATAAGCAAAAAATGTTTTTCTATCGGCCGAGAGCAAATCCACTTTTTTGGAATATTTGTATTCACATCTTTCCACAAAGAAAGACTATGAACAAAATAAAGTAAACACAATGATTTTTTTACATCTTTACTAAGATTTTTGGTTTGGAGATGTTCAATCAACTCATTTCTCTTGCAACTCCTTCCCACAACCTCAAGAATTTCTTTTCGTCTCATTTTTGTCTTAGTTGACATATTTTCACCATCATACACTTCTTCATTATGGCAATTTAAGCCGGTGATGATAGCAAACTCCTTCATTCCAAAACAAATCGGTATGCCACTATAATTTATCCAAATTTTATCTTTTCGATGGCTATAAATTTGACGGCGAATAAGTTGGTAGACTAAACTCATTTGAAATCTTATACGATCTTCAAGTTGTAAGTAATTTCTGAAAATAGAAGATCGAAAGAACTTTACCTATTTTTATTTTTCTAAAATCGTTCTAAATTTAGAAAACTTACGTAACTCCGACTTAACAGTTAAATAACCTCTTAAGTTTGGATATCTATCAATCATTGACTCCAAATTGTAATTTGCATACCTAATCGACTTCACAATGAAGTTATCGGGTGAAGGACTGAGCGGAGAAGACTCAACAATAGGAGATGTCTCATTTTATGGAATGGCTATATCATCTTGTTCCTCCTCAACTGCTCTATCATCTCTTTCTACATTTGTAGAAGAAACATCTATTTCATGTTCTCCTTCTTCTTCTATAGATTTTTTCAAATTTGTGTTTTTTAGTTCCTCTTCTTCTCTTTGTCTTTGTGTTCTGATTCGCCTTTCATACTTTTTAGTAGGAGTTGTTAGTTTTTTCCTTGGAGTCATGGATGCACAATCTATATATAAAAATAATAAAATCAAAATATAATAATAAAAAAAGACAATCCATTATCATTTAGATAATTTTGAAAGTTAGTTTCAAAACCACATAAAGAAATAGGGTAAACAATTATAAATATATCATCAAAATTTGGCTAGATGCATGTTATTTGAAGTATATATGCAAATCATCTATATGCCATCTTGTTTGGGATTGAGGTATAGTAATTATTGTTGTTGTGTACAATGCATACTATAAAATAAGGTAACAACAACATCAGGAAGTGACAAAACCATACTACACTTTTCCTCTTAAATCATGAATAAAACTATAGGCTTGAAAAAAATGAATATGTTACTAGTTACTATAATACATTCTGTGAAACACACCCACCAAGGTTAACGAACATCATAATATTGGAAGTTAACAACTAATAGCAATGTTCAACTACCAAGGATCAAACTAACTTAAGACTAAGAAAAATAAATGGTCTCTAAGAACAACATTCTCCATAAGATGAGCAACAATTAAAGGTCCAAGAAAGACACCTCTAATGTCTCAAACATTTACCTCAAAAACTACCAAATTCTTTTTTTCCTACAGGAAACAAGAACCTAAAACAGGGCAAAACATTAAAATGCAGACATTAAAGAGCTATCAATCACCACATAGAAGAAGATAAGAACAACCCCACATAGATAACAAAAGAAAAACAGAAGAAGGATCAATGAAAGCATACAAATCTTGTGTAAAAGACCCACCTTTTTTTCCCCAAGAAAACCCTACCAAGCAAAATCGTTAAACCCACAAACTTCCATATGACTAAAAACAAAGAAGGCCTAACAAACCCAATGGATTTTCAACCTTTACAATCTCAAAACCCTAACAATGAAAAGAAAAGAAAAAGAGTGTTACCCTTGAGGTAGATGACGACTATGACGAAGAAGACCAAGACGAAGGTATTGGAAGTCGCGAACAATCTGTTCGCAACAATGTCTCCCCCGATACCACTACAAGTTGTTCGCAAGGAATAAAAAGAAAGACAATTGGGAATGGGTTTATTTGAATATTTTTAAAAGTTTAGAAGTTTTAAATATTACATTTTAACCCCCAATTATCTTAATCACTAATTAAAAAGAAGTTTGACTTGGTCAGCTTTTTTTTTTGTCACCAATTTTAATCTCAACACTTTTTTGTCACCTTCTCCTCAATTAACTCTAGTGGCCTCCCAAATTAGACATAAAATACAATTTCATCAGTACAAAAAATACTCTAGTTTTGTAAATATCCGTTAAGTTATTTGCTAAATTTTGAAGATGGATTTGATGATGATGGAGAATAAAAACCTTTTGAGGTAGAAGATGAAATAGAAGCAAAATTTTCTTTCATTTTTATGGTTTTCTTGTGAATTAGTTGTGAAAATAAATGTCCCTTGGATTGGTTTATGAACTGCCGGGTCTTGTTCTTTGTTTGTGCATGTAACATCCCAAAATTTATTGAGCTAAGACTCGAACCATTCTTCGTTTATGAATAAGATTTTATCAAGAAATTTTAAATTTTCTTAGGTGTTAAGGTCACTAGATGCTTGTCCATATAAAAATCGGTTGATCACTCCCTCCTATGTAGTCAGGTAGAAAAGACCACCTCAAGTTCCAAAAATAACTAAAGAGAAATTCATTCAAGTCATCCGTAAGTCCTTTCAAGTTTTGGGTCAACTTCAAACGACCATAAATTTTAGCACATAACGAGTTAGGTGGCCCATGAGGTATCAAATCAAAGGCATTTGAGTCCTCTTTCCAACTCCACCGAGTTTGCTAAAAATTCGAGTCTGGATGAAGGAGATATAACCATTGGAGTGCAGCCTCTCTAGACAGGGCCTTTTCACCCGAACTAAGGAGGGGTATTTTAGTCTTTTCCTTACCCCCACTTAGTCTAAACATGGATTAAATCCAATTAAGGGTTTAAACTGATTGGAATCAGTTACATTCATCCCCAAAGCATTTTGGGATTTAGAGAGAAGATTCAAGAGGAGAAAAAGTTCAAGGTTTCAAGCGTTCATCCAAGATTTCGCCAAGAACCTAGTTCTTTGAGGTCTGTAAGCTCTCATAGTGTTGGGTTTGTTCACCCATACTCCAAACATGTTTCATTGTTCATGAATTCATCCATGAGATTTAGTAATGTTGAGATTTTGATGAAGTTCTTGAGGTTTTGTTCATTCTTTAAAGAATAGAGTCTTATTGAGTTCTTGAGGTGAAGGTCTTACGAATGAGTGATGTTCTTGATGGGTTTTGAGTAAGATTTTGTTAAATTAGTGATGGGTTTATAAATCTAAATGATTTTGGAAGAGATCATATGATTCTAGATGAGTTAGGGCTTGAAATTGAGCAAGAAAATCTGTCGGTTTTCTTGGTACATGTGTGGGGCGGCGTGCCACCACTGCATCAAGATTACTGGTCAGTAGTTTGGGGCCTGGTGCGGCGTGCCAGCAATGCACCCCAAACACTACCCAGTAGTTTGGGGGTTGGCTCCCTGCGCCACTCAATGCGCTAGGGTCGCCATGTCCCTTCCCCTTTCGTCCTTCCTTCTGTGTATTCCCTCGAATCGTACTCACGTTCTCTTCTTGATATACACTCTTAAAGTCTTCATTAATCATTGAGAGATCTTATATATCCTAATCATAACTCTTGAATTCACATTCCAAATTCAAGGTAAAGTTAAAATGAAATTTCAAGAAAGTCTTTGAGTCAAACTGTGAATTCCTTTGAAATCAACTATCGATTTGAGCTAAGTTTTGAGGAAGTAAGTATGCGGATGAGAAGAGTTTTACCCATGAGTTCTATATTGTCATTGAGACCTTTGAGTCGAGTTGTTCATGTCTATAATTTCGCATGAACTCTATGAATTGAGTGTTCTTGAGAGGAGTATTATCTTCGAGTTCTAAAGTTCTTGAGTATTGAGTTCCTAATCCCTTTTGAGATTTTATTCCTAATTATGCGACTACCATATGTTATACATGAAGGTCCTTGAGTTGAGTCGTTCATGTCCATAATTTCGCATGAACCCTATGAGTCGAACATTCTTGAGATGAGTAGTATCATTGAGTCCTTGAGTTCTGGAGTTATTGAGTTTTGGGTAATGAGTCCTATGTATAGTTATTGAAAACTTTGAATTGAGTTGTTCACGTCCATAATTCGGCATGAGCCCTATTTTGAGAAGTCTTTTACGATTATTTATAATTTGTTTTAAGACTTGAGTAAATGAGGATGAGGATGAGGAGAGTTGAGTCTCATTTTTCAAAATGAGTATAAGGGAACTAAGTATTCCCAAGCATGTAACACTTTTACATTTAAAACGAGAGGAACATTTATTCCTAAATGAATTTATGAGGAGTATTGAGTAACACCTCTTTTAAGAGGGTATTTTGAGTAATAATCTCAAAGTTAGAGGATGAGGAATGTTTTTAAACATTGAGCATGAGTTATATATTATTGGGAGTAGTATTGAGCACTGATATGGAGACGAGTTCAAATAACTCAAAGCCTCATAAACCATGTATGCCAACATGGGTAAAAAGGGTCATACTTTTTAGATGATTCATTATTGCTTTTAAGCATAGCTTAGTGGATCTACTTAGTTGAGGATGTCCTATACTCCGGCAAGGTATACGGCAGTTCTGGCACTGTGGACGAGATGTTGTATCATCACGTAGCTCATAGTGATGGTTGTCGGTTAGAGAAACTCCCAAATAAGAGTTATTATTGTATTATTTTTTTTACATACAATTGAGTTATTATCTATTGTTTTAAAAGCTTTCCATATATTGCATCTTTTATTGTTGCTTTATCCTTGAGTCGAGTTGAGTATCATTGAGTTGAGTATCCTTGTGTTGAGTTGAGTATCTTTGAGTTAAGTATCCTTGAGTTGAGTCGAGTTGAGTGAGATGAGACGAGGTAAGTATGTACCTTTTTGTCAAGTTCAAGCTTATGTTTATGCTTCAGAGTTCCCCTTATATGCTCGTACATTCCATGTACTGATGTCATTTGGCCTGCATCTTTTATGATGCAAATACATGTATTCAGGGTCATCAACAAACGCTCTGTTGATACCACTTGTTGTTCCAATTATCTTTGGTGAGCCTCATTTCTTCCGTAGGGTTCCACTTTTATTTTCAGTTTGTTAGGATGTCGAAGGTCTTGTCCTGATAATCCTTCTGTAATAGTAGAGGCTTCATAGATAGTTTGAAGGTCGAGGAGTCTATCATTATTCCCTTTGTTGTTGTAATGTTTTGAGTTCATGAGGCATTTAACTAATACTTGTTAAATTATTTTCAGACGATTATTGGAGTTGAGTTTAAAGTAAGTTTTAAAATTATTTTTGCATCATGAGTTTCCATTTTTGCTTGAGTAAGTTTTCCGCTGAGTAATGAGTCAGGCCAAGGGTTCGCTTGGGAACCAACAATGGTTTTTAAATGCTAGTTACGTCCAAGGTGTAGGCTCGGGGCGTGACAGTGAATATGTACACTGATTTAATTCTATAGAATGACAAAACATGGGTGTGATTTTCATAAACTCAGTTTGAAAATTAGATTGAAAAAATACGGTGAATTCGAAATCTGATGTTTTAGGATAACGTTACACTTGTTTTGTTGTAGAAATGGAGGAACGAGATGAAGAATAAAAATGGAGAGCAGTAATCAATGAAGATTGAAGGAACTAAATTACAATTCTCCATTGCGTTGTAACTCTATGAAAAACATAAATCTTTCGTCACAGGTCTTATACGCTCAAACCTAAAGGAAGTGATTTCTTCAACTTGTTAGTCTTCTCAAAGTCGGACACACACAGTATATGAAGATACTTGATGAGTCTGAGATTTGGACTCATTTGGGGATTTGTTTATATAGATTTAGTGTCCTTAAATGCTTAATTTGTGCCATAAACTGATGCTAAATCCTTGATTTTCAGATATATGGATTGAGGAGCAAAGCAAGGACACTGACAGGAAAAAAGGAACAAAACAAACTGAAGAAGTGAAGAAAGGCGAGCCTGAGGATCGCCAAGAGCACTTAGGGTGTCGCCGAGTGGCTACTTTGACCGCCTAAAGTTCTAGTGTGCCAGCCCTAAGGGAAGAAACCAAGTCGGCGATATAAAAAGGGCAGTCGGTGAATCGTTGAGCAGTTCCGCAATGCAAAGAGAGATCTCCCAAAGTTACAAGACTTGAGGATCCTGAATGTCAAGGCAAAAAGGTGATAGAAGAGAGAATTGGGTTGTTCGCCTAGTGGTTCGGCGAACCCGACTTACTTCGCCTAATGTCCCTTCGTGGCTTATTTTTGGACCTATAAATTAGATTTTGAACAATTAATTTAGGGGGCTGACTTATGCTGAATTAGTTTAGAATATTTCTCTCTTGAGTTTTTTTGAGTTTCTGATTAGACTTGAAGGATTTTGGAGATTTTGGAAGTGGGTTTCGAATTTTCTGCAAATTGAAGTATTGTAAAGACTAAATTACTCTTACCCAGTTAATGGCTAATCGATTTGGTAATCGTTTTTACCTTTATATGATGCTTGGCTAAAACCCCAATTCTTGGGGTGTGATCATGTGATTATAGGTTGAATTAGTTTATGGGTATTGTTAGTTACTAGTTTGAATGCTAAATTAAAGTGAGTTTAATCATTAATTGTGGTTTAATTTATGAATTGTAGTTGCAAATGCAGTTCTAACTTTGTGTTCTTGGCTTGCTTAAGAGAGAGGTTTTTAGAACTAAGATTATTGATTAATGATTTGTAGGTATTGGGGTTGAGCTGGGTTCAGCTCGAGAGAGTGAATCCTAAACCCAATCCTACCCATCTAGCTCGAGAGAGTGGATGAATTAAGGTGTGGGTTGTTCTTCATTTTCATGCTTGTTGCTGTTCGAAAGAAATCACCTGATTCGGGATAGTTGTTCGAGAGAAAGCTATCTCTCTAATAGTCTAGCCTACTCCCTGATTTTTAGCTATTTACTAGTAGTTTCAATTACCCATATATCAAAATTTGCCTATAATCGATCACACCCCGAGAATTCCTCTCCTTATTGTTATTTCGAATTGTTTGTGATTGCTTTGTAGTTGATAATTGCAAACCAACCCCCCCCCCCCCACCCATTTGACATTCGTGTCACACCTTTTAGTTTGTTTCATGTCTTTTTCGATAACTTCTATTCCTATAGCTGATTAGATCACATTCGTACTTCTTGATTGAATTTGAACACGTACCGCTCCCTGTGGGATTCAACCCCAACTCAATTGTTGGGTTTTATACTGACTAACGATCATTTGCACGTAGAATTGGATGAGGTGTGCTTGAAACGTTAATCAAAACCTAGAGAAGCAAACCTTGAACTTGGCCATATCCTTGTTCTTCTTAATCTTGACACTTCGTGCATCAATCATTCGGTTTGTCACAAAGAATTTCATGATCTCTTGGATTCACTTCACATTTTTGGGAGGGGAAAGTGGTGCTAAGGAGGAGAAACGACGAGCTCAAAGAGAGGTTTGGAGATTTAATTGATATCTGTTTATTTTTTTAATATAGTGGATAGGATTTAGGTTAAAATAGATAATTGGATAATTTCAACTGAAACCGAATTAATTTTTGTTGATTTGGGAATTTCCGTCTAAGGAGGGGCACAAATGATAAGTTTTGTAACTATAGGGGTAAGAACAACTTTATTTTAACGGTAAGGATATAACCAACCAATAAATCAAAGTTGAAGGGTAATTTTGACCCTTTTCCCTTTAAAATACATATATTTTCAAAATCAAAAAGTTAAAATCAGTAAAAAATATATAATATGCAATAAAATAAAAATAATATTAAAAAGAAGAAAGTTGTCCACTAAATATACCGTGTTCTTAAGAAAATTACTTCCCTCAAATATTCAAAGTTAATAAAATATATCTTTCCAAAATAGAATAATTTTATTCACGGGTATTGACATTTCATACCTAAAAGTTAACGAAATACCGAATAAAAAAGAAGAAGATGGATGACAGGGACATGTTGCAAGGGATCAAAGATATCTTCTAGTTCTAGTAGAGTCCACAATGATAGAAAATATAATATTATAATTTCATTGCTTGCGATATAGACATATTATAAAGTCATTTAGAAACGATTATTTTTTTCGCAATATTTTACTTTCCCACCATAAAGAAAGGGATGACTTTCAATGTGTTACAAACACATTCATTCGGCGTGTCACATTCGTTTTACTTGATTTATAATGACTTGATATAATTTAAAAAATAATAATATTACAAGTGTAATTTGTTGTACTCACTTTATTTAAATTTTTTATTAATTTCAATATAGGAGTCAAATAAAATTAATTGATTGACTTGTATTAAGTTTGATATGATAATTTGATAGATAAATTAATAATTTATAGTAATAAATTAAATTGCACTTAAAATATTAAACTTCTTTACTTTGTGATTATTGTTAACTAAACTAAATGATTTTGGTAGTTAACAAGTAAATGTAGTTAGTTGTGTTAGGAGCTGGTAAACAGTTATCCCTCACTCACTTAAAAAGAAAAATCCAACCTCTTTTCAACGAATTTTAACTAAAAGAATAAAGAAAAAAAGAAGCAATTTTAACTAATTTTATTTCTGGTAAAACTACTTATAGTATTGTTTAAATATATTTTTGACATGATTTATTTAATTAAAAATGATGGAGAAGAGGGATTTACTCGAGTCGAAAGTTCTTCCGAAATAATTTCTTTATTTCCACAAAGTAGAGATATGATATGTATATATTCCATTCTTAGATTTGATGTATGAAATTTCGTTTAATATGCCATTCTAATTAGAAAAGAGGGATCTACAAAGCAATGGTTTAGCAATGAACTGTAATATCCTTTCAGCAAAAATAAAAAAATATAATATCCCCACTTCTCCAAATATTTGAGAAAAAATAAAAGACAATAATGGATAGTGTAACAATTTTCAATAAGTTTTGTCAGTAGTTATCCTATTTGTCATCCTTTGCATTTGAGGTCAGTCATCTTATCATATTTTGTCACCCAGAGTAGTTTTTTGTGCATTTTAATAATATATAAAAATAATTGGGAAATTTTCATTAACAACTATGGTAATAAATTTAATTATGCTCCATAGTTATAGTTTATATATTTACAGATTGTAGCTATAGTTTAAAGTTGTCTCGTTTGTATAATTCGCGGGTAGATTTGTATAATTGAGTTGTTTTTGTATAAACTCAAAATAACGAATTTATACAAACACAAACATCTGAACTTTAAACAGTTATACAAATTAAATTATATTATATAAAAGTTATACATATTCCGAATTATTCAAACGTGCGAATATACAAACTCGAAACCCTAGTCCACGTAATTGTCATTAAATGTTGGTCGCGAGTGATAATTAACTAAAATTATATCTATGATGACTAATTAACTAGTATATGTTTACTTAACCATGTAATTTTCCCAAAATTATATTATCAAAGTTTATACATAAAAAAATTCCTTCGTTAGTATTTGTTTACTTTATTTGTCCTTTTCATCCTTTTTTTTAAAAAAAACCCTCCTTTTCTTTTTGACAATTTCTTAATTTTAATTTTTCACATGTCATGTATAAGATATAACACAAGTTCAAATAATATTTTGATACATTTCATGTATTTATAATTTAAAATCATAAAATTTAATTTTTTTACTTTTTAAAATTCTATATCAAATTAAAATCTGACAAATAAATTAACACAAAAGGGCTATTTTTTTTTACTACTATAATTTATGGTATTATTAGGTATTGTGGTGAAGGAAAAAAACAAATGAGTTTATGGGTCATGTGAGTTTGAAGAAAAGTTTCTGAAATTATACTCGTGAATTATATCTGCTTTTGATGTATCTGTTTGTTGATGTAAACTCCAAAGTCTAAATAAAAATGCTAAAAGTGGTCCCTTCAGACCGTTGGGAGGTTGGAATATGAGGATCTTTTTATTTCTTTGGGACCGATTCGTAGATATTTTGGACGTGAGTTATCTAAGTATTTTAGATCATATATAAGTAAAATATTTTAGATCATGATCTTGATGCTTAAGTTAACTTTCATCTATTTTATCTAATTTTATAGAATATATATCATTTCCCATCAAGAACAAATATTAGATAAGAATTAGTTAAACAAGATGAGACTTAAATTCAACTCATGAATCCATTTATTTGATAAACAATTTATTTGAGCTATATTGTTAAATTTGGATTTTGTATCTTGTTTAAAAGTTTATTTTAATTATCTTTTAATTATCACCAGCATAATATACAAATCAAATTAAACATTATGTTAAAGTTAAACTATGTGGTTAACAAATATCACCATATACATTTATTTATGGACATTTATCACCATATTAAAGTTACTACTTTGAAGTTTTAGTGTTTTACATTGAAAATTCAAATTTTGAAGAAATAACATTTGGGTAAAAAAATGATACAATCAGTCTTTCCTATAATAATCTTATTTGTCCTAAGTTGTTATACATCTATACCTAATACCAATATAGATATTTAGTTTTTATTGGATTAATTGTTATTGATTAAAATCCACCAAAAGATTAACTACAAAATTAATAAGGTAGACTGTGTGGAAAACAAGAATAACACAAAAAATCTCCAAATTTCACCTTTTAATTTCTCCTATTCCAAGTTTGCAAGAGTTTTTTACGTTCCAAATTTCTCTTCGGAACTTAACAAATTTATTTAAATGATATCTCCAATAAAATATAAATAATAGGCTACTTTTTTATTATAAAGATAATTTTACAAATAATACATCATTAACTATAATTATAGGTCATAAATATAATATTATATAAAATATCAATTCTATTTTATTTTTTTGTACTATCATAGTAAGATGCTATTGAAGAGGATGATAAATAACTTATTATAGATAAGAATGAGGGATATTTATAATTATTGGGGCTACTAAACAAGGGGGACACCCATATATTATGAGGTCTACTTTTGTTTGAAGAATAACTTCATTCAAAAAGCATAAACTTTAATATGCAAGAACAAACAATCATTATTTTTGGAATAATGTCCACTTTTGCTTTTAAAAAATGTTTCTCCCATCCCAATTTTAATTGCTTAGTAAAATTGCTAATCTCAACCCCTCTCGGCGTTATTCTCGCAATTTTCTATTTTCTTCTTCTTCTGGATTTGGTAAGAATCAAGTGTTTTAAAAAGCTGGGACGTTAGATGGGGCATTTTATATTGCGGAGAGAGGCGTAATCTCAGAGACACGGGGTATAAGTCCCATGGATCTATAGGGTGTGTATATTCAATTTTATAATTTTATCGCTTTAATCAATTTTTTTATATATAATTTTATTAATAGTAGAAAATAAGCAAAAGTAAAACTTTCAATAATTTTACAAATAAATTTTAAAAAATAACTAATAATATAGAAAAGATTATTGTAATTATTATTTGAGAATTATATTAATAAACCAATAATATAGAAAAGCTCCCTCCGTCCCATTTTGAGGTAGTTTGACTCGGCACGAAGTTTAAGAAAGGAAGACTTTTAAAACTTGTGGTTCAAAATGAATGATAAAAATTTATGTGACTGTAAATCATTTCATTAAAGTTAAAATAGACATTTTATAGTTAAATTGTTACTTAATATAGAAATATGTCATTCTTTTTGGTATTGACTAAAAAGAAAAGTAAGTCACGTAAATTGGGACAGAAGGTAATTAGTATTTGAGAAAGATAACAACTAATAAAAAAATAGCCAAAATAATCTTTGAAATGAAATTATCATCCATCTTCATAGTTACTTGTCAGTTTTTGCATTGATTATTGTTTATATATTTTAAAGAAGAAGAATGATATAAAGTGAAAGAGTAATGAAAAAAAATGAATAAGGTTGTCTCAGGGTTATAATGCTATGAAAGTTTTACCCTATCAATTAAGACACGTTTCAGGTAAAACATGAATAAATTTATGTTTAATTTTAACAACACTTGTGCACAAAAGATATATTCTTTTAATTTACGTAAATATTTTTCTTAAAAAAAATTCTCCCACAAAAAGAAAAAGAGATAAGATAGAGAAAGATAATGTACATTAGCTAGGCCATGGCCCATTATAAAGAGAGCCTTTTCTAGATGCCTTAATTTAAAGACATACAATATTTAGTCATGTTGTATTGTTTCAACTTTTAATGGAAAATGTTTTATATTAAGAAATATAACACCATTTTTTGGATTCTACAATGAATATGAAAATAACATTTGAAGGGTCTAATGTTATTTGTGAAGTGATGTTTAGAACCAAATTGGATGTTACATCATTTGAATTTTAAAAAATTAATATTTGACTTATTGAGGCACATTTGGTAAGATGTGTTTACATTGGAACATCCCATATGAATTGCATTTGCTGTCTCTTTTAATTTATACTATATATTGGCTATTAATGAAATGAAAGTACAACTAAACATACACTTAATTTGGCATTTTTAATTGGATGGAAGTGGATCAAGAAGAGGTGTATTTTATGGGATCCTGCCAGCACAATTTTGATAGCTACTCGTTGGCCTCAATTTTGATTTATTCTTTTCTTTGCCATCCAAGTCATGACAATTTAGTAGAAGTTTGCGAGTAGAGCTAGTAAGGGTTCAAGAATTTCATTCAAATCATTTTCGATAGAAAATTATACTATTTATATATAATTAAAAATATTCTTTATGTATATAGTAGATGTTAAATTTTCTAGACATTTTTGTATTTTAAACCTTTTGAGTGAAAATCCTAACTCTACAACTAAACGTTCGAAGAATTTTTGATTGAAGTTGGAAAAAAAGATGTATTTGGAGTTATAGTTAATCTTAAGCTTGACCAACATGGGTTGTGGTGCATTGGTGGAAGTGTTTCACTCTTAACTGGAGGTCTCGGGTTCGAGCCCTGGGTATGGAGAAAATCTTGTTCAGAGCGCCACCCCCGAATGGGCCCTGCAGTGTGCGATTCAAATTTAGTCAGAGCTCCAATGTGGGCTCCGAACACCGGGTGGGAAACCAAAAAATAAAATAAAAAATCTTAAGCTTGAATTTTCATTTCATAGAAGAAGTCAGTAAAAGTTAAATACTTTTTTGACTTTTGAGTGCAAAATAATGTCTTACTTGAAATATTGTTCAGACTAATATTTCAATTTTTCACTTATCACATAATCAAGTGCTGATGACTTCATGACTACACCAATATTTTAAAATGCTGAACTTAAGTATTTGAATTGAATTAATAATATTTGATGTCCAAACAGTCCATCAGATTCCTGATTACTTAAAGTGGATCTGTTAAAATTTTGTATTTATAACTTTGAAATATTCTTTCTTGACTGAAGAAAACCAAACTGATACGAAGAGTGGGTTGAAAGAATAAGTGGGCTGAAAATCCATTGCAATGTGATGTAAAAATCATTGGGCCTTTTTGGTCAACATCTAAATAAATTTAGGGTAATTTATAAAAATCTCACTAGTTAGAAGCTAATTACTTAAATACATGATAGTTTGTAATATAACGAATCTTACCAGATTTTGGTGTGTCCAAATACATCCAGATATGTATATTTGGATACATGAGGTCAAAATTAGGGGTAATTTATTCTAGATACACTATATCCAAGTGGATTCGCATGTATCTGAGATACATACACAAATCTCACTCACCTCCCTTCCATCTCACTCGCGTATCTTGTATCCCAGATACATGCGAATCATACCAGATACATGTATATAGTGTGTATCTAGTGTGATTCGCATATATCTAGGACACATAGACAAATCTCACTTGTCTCCCTCCTGTTGTCTCTCGTCTTTCTCCCTATTCCAGTGTATCTGGTAGAAAAAAACATGTATAAGATGTATCTGACTTGAAATCTTATATGAAATTACTAATTAGTGATATATATGATATGTATGTATTTCAAACTATAAGGAAAATTAGTAATTATGATAGGAATATTCGTGTAATTAGGTAGTTTCTCTAGAACAACTTTCATAAAGCACACTACTATTAATGCTAATTATTCAACGCAATGATAGTCTTAATAATTACATATATTATTCGAGTTTCGGTCTAGATACAATGTATCTGACGCGACATGCTACTATATCTGGAATGCACTGCATCTCTAGCTCGCCTCTTTCCTCTTTCCTTTCACTCACCTCTCTCCTTCTCTCCTCTCTATTTTCGTGTTTTACAATTTAATGTATCTGTGCATCCAATAATGAATTCTACAAGTGTATCCAATAGAATAAGAAAGCATGTATATGACTATATATGCACAAGTTTGTATCAATTTCTATGAGTGTATTTGTGTATCTAGTATCATTTATGACGACATGTATTTGACAATATATGCATAAGCTTGTATCAATTTTTATTAGTGCATTTGTGTATCCATTATTAATTTTATAGTTACCATTGTATTTGTATCCAACATCAATTTTATTTAGTGTATCCAGTATGAATTTCATCCCTGTATCTAATATAAATTTCATCTAGCTTATCAAATATCAAATTCAGTGTATCCGATATCAAATTTATTCAGTATATTCGATATCAACTTCGTTATGTGTATCCATGCACAAATACTTTGAAACACAAATACAAAGAAGAATAAGAAGATGAAAGAGATACAAAGATACACATATATCTCCTCAAATATCCAGTGTATTTGGTGCATAGATACATATCATCCCATTATACCTTAAAGTGGTGAAACCCCTACTTATTTCATCACTAGAAATACAAAACCTCAAACAAAGTGAAACCCTACTTCAATTTCTCTCAATTTTTCACTTACCCTAGAAACCAAAGTCTGCCTCAGATACACATGGTAAATTTCCTTTTACTCTTCACTTTTTCTAGAAGAAGATCAAGGGGGTGGGGGTGGGGGAGGGGATGTTAGGAGAATAAAATCCTTGATGGATTTTGTAATTTTAAAAAAATTATAGCTAGATTGAGTAGAAATATAGCTATGTTTGCTTAGTTATATTGTTTTTTCATAATTTTATGCCAGATGAATTTTGGGTATGAATTTTTGAATTATTATGGACATACATCTTAGGGAACTTATATCTAAAATTTGGAGCATTTTGGTGAAGACTAGAGGTTATTTTGAATGTTAGAAGAGTAAAATCCTTGAAAGATTTCATAATTTTTAAAAAATATAACTAGATTAAGTAGATATATAACTATCTTGGCTTAGTTATGTAGTTTTTTCATAATTTTATACCACACAAATTTTGGGTATGAGTTTTGAATTATTATGGGCATACATCTTAGGAAATTTATATCGTAAATTTGGAGCATTTTGATAAAGACTAGAGGTTATTTTGAATGAGTTTTAGTTAACAACTAGTGGTGTATATCTTGTGCATATTTATATATTACCGTTATATATATGTGTATATCATATGTATGTCATGTACATCAATATTTTCTACAAGGTAATCTAGCCACTGAAGTTTAGAAGTTCTACTCTGATTCCTATGACATCAAGCTTAACAATGAAAATCTCAGATTTAACATTATGCAATATGGCTTAGGGATCCCAAAAACAGCATACACTCTGCTATTCTCCAAAGCTTGCCAACAATTATATGTTGGGAAATTTGGAAGAGTATGTGTGCCTATAGATTTGAGGATTCTAAAATTACTAGTTGGATGATAATCCAATAGATCAACAACCTCATGTCTCTTATTTTAAAGGTTGATTGTGTCACTATTGGAACACTAACAAAAGTTGGTCACATTCTTGTCAATCTATTGTGAATGGTAGGTCCAAGCTATTTATCAAAATGGTCAATTGGCTCCAATCAAACCCCAATCTTCTGGAGCTAAATGTTAATGGGATCATAGGAAAACATGCTCATATTATATGCTGAATTATATGGACAAAACAGTAACAACTTATTTAACGGTGTTACTGAAATTTGAAATGTTTTACATAGCCATAATATAAGAAATTTTTATTTGATGTGTTTTACATAGTCATAATAGAATTTTTTTGTGAGGTACCCAAATTATGAAAAATCAGACTTTGGATTTAAAACTTTGGAAGAATTAGACGAGTATGATACGATTTTTAGCTCAAATCAGTTCAATCTACTTCAATCCAAGTATCATTCAAATGGGTCAACCGGTCCACAAAATGACATTCCCAAATCCAATTCACCCCCCCCCC
>NW_006239255.1:133999-144765 GCF_000226075.1 Solanum tuberosum | reverse complement strand
ATCCCCCCCCCCCCCCCCCCCAAATTTGACACCTCTATATACAAGTAATATACACTTAACATACATGATAATGTTGTTCTTCAACATCGAAGTTCTTAATCCAAATCGTCACCAAACTTAAGATAAAGTTCCTCAAACTTTTGAAATAACACCCAACCGAGAATGATTTCAATTTCACAAACCTGAATTACAACTTTGAATCTTCAAGCCTTCATTAATTTAGTGAACAAACACATTTGTAGTTCGATCCTTCTCTACCAAACTTTCATTAGACAAGCTCACAATATAAGTTATAAACTCCTAGACCCATGAAAGCACTACCATTCTCCAATATAGGCAAGCTCACAATGTAGTCAACAAAAAAAAAAAACTTCATTCTTCTTCAATAAACACCACTATGAAATCACTATCATTGCCACCATATTAGTACAAAAAATTCATATATTTCACCATCAAATATCAAAATGGAAAAACTACCTAGTTAGACATACTTTAGTACCATATATACTTAATTTACCTTTAGTTTAAAAAAATTACGCACAATACCACTTTTATTATTTATACCATATAGTTTAAAATATTTAATTAGATACACAAATCTCTTATATATGATATTAAATAATTATCTTAAAATTTAAACTCATTAATTAATGGTAAATTATCAATTCAAAAAGTTTTTCTCTCACTTCGATCTGTTGCTCCCTCCCCAAATCCCATTACCTTCCGTATCTCTCACCCCCAGCCCACCCCCCACGATCTTCAAACACTTTCACCATCTCCCTTTCTTTCTTAATCCTCTCAATTCCATGTCCCTAATTCAAAACTAAATCTTGATAATCACAAGTATACAAAGATGTAAATTACTTTTTTTTCATTATTCTAATGTATCTTGGTTTTACATCTTATTTATGTATCTGAAATAGAGTTCATATTTCTCTAAAGTTCTATTGTATAAACTTTTACAAATTAGGCTACGAGATACATGCTCGAGATACATATAGCATTATTAATGGAGAGAAGCATCATCCACCTTTGTAACGAAATGAAAATTAATGGAGAGAAGCATCATCCATCTTTGTAACGAAATGAAACTAGCTTGCACAAAGGGCAATAGAGAACCTTTCTGGTTGATGCATATGACAAGGATTTTGGTCGTTCAGCCGAGATCAATATCAAAGGAGAAAACTACATGATTCTCTGTACTAATTTCATTCTATTCAGTTCCGTTATCATAATTAGACTATTTTAAATTGCACCTCAACCTGCCGATGTATTCCTCTTTATATGTGTTTTAAAAAGTTGGCGTAGGATTCAGGCGGATACAAAGGAAGGAACCGATGAAGAAGATGAAGAGTACAATAACAAAATTATTTGGGTTTATGATTTCGTTATTTTAGGAAAACTTGTTAGAGTTAATACTCAAGATCCTGTAAATCTGTTGGGTTGTTAATTAGTCAACAATCAATCCTTTAATAAAGGAAATAAGTTACACCCCTTTAATTCAAATTGATAAATTATTTATCTTAGCTTTAAAAGTTGTTGGATACTTGTATCTCTGCCCTTAATGATACATGTATCTCGAGGTCAAAATATGGTATAAAAAGTAATATTATAAACTATTGGGAATTATAATAATTAGGATCTAAATTAGTGGGATTTATGTAAGATGCCCTATCAAAATAGCCGTCACAAATTTTACCACCTACGATCAAGCCCACTATCAGAATCACATTATCACCACCGTACCCATAAAAATTGTAAAGAACCATCACAAAATTCAACACTCATCACCAAAATCACATCATCACCATCAAAAGGTACAAGCTTACCACCAAATATTACCACCACCATTATTAATAGCGATTTCTTCTTCTTCACCACCTTCAATTTCCTCTTCTTTGTCACCCATCATCAACAAATTCATCATTATATTTTATTTTTTTAAACTCAATCATCAATTATATCAACCACCAGTAAAGCCGAAGAGAAAAATTGGATATAATGAAAATGATGAAATCGGATAAGAATTAAAATAGAATATGATTGGGGGGGAGGATTCTGGTGGGGTGGGGTGGGGTGAGGTGGATGGAAATCAGGTATAGACGGTGATGCAAAAATAAAAAATAGAGGAAGAAGAAGAAAAAGAAGACACGGGTGAGGTGTGAAGAAGAAGAAGAGGCATGGGGTGGGTGTAAGGTGGTGGTGAAAAGAGGATTTTGATTTATTTTTATCAAATGCGCTTTTTTTCCACGCCAATTTTAGATGGAAAATAAAATTCACTTTGGAATAGTAAATGTGTGTAATAGGTCATCATGATAGTCTAAGCGTGTAACTAACTTTTCGAAACAAGTTCAGAGATGAATTTATATCTTTTTTCGATAAAATATATATGTAGGAAAAAATCAGTTACACGTTTAAACTATCATGATGACCTATTACACACCTTTACTACTTAAAATAAATTTATTTCTACCTTGAGACGTGTAACTTAAATCTCACATGATGTGGTGTATTATACTTGATTGGCGCCATGTTAGTGGCACATCATAAATTATAATTTTTATATTCTTTTTGTTTTGTTTTCGTATTAATTAACTTTTTTTAAAACTATTTTACACTAATTAAATCATAATTAATTATTAAAATTCTCTAATAATTATATCTTATTCATCACTAATTCTACCTACTTCATCTCTCATTTCACTAAGAAAATCATGTCCGACTACCTTCACTATTGTTTCTTTGTTCTTCACTATCACTATATCACTTTCAATTCTTCAAACCCATTGAATTAAAGTTTAATTGTTTATGAGTTTCTTCTAGTTTTGGGATTTTGAAGAAAATCAAATTCAAAATGGGGAGTAAATGAAGAAAACCACAGTGGCAATGACGGTTGCCGAAGGGATACTCGGTCTTCAAATACTCTTCAAGTATCACTGCTGCTTACCATGATTTAAAAATTGATATGAGTTAAAAATTGGAGCCCTGTGTTAAAAGTTATGTGTAGGGTTGAAAGTGGAGCTCATACTTTTAAAGTAATATGCATGAGTTGAAAGTGGAGCTCATGCATTAAAAGTAATATGCATGAATTGAAAGTGGAGCTCATGCATTAAAAGTAAGATGCATGAGTTAAAAGTGGAGCCTGAGCATTAAAAGTTTGCAAGGCTTGAAAGTTGGAGTCCATGCGTTAAAGTAAGCATGAGTTGAAAATTAATTTTGTTTTTAAGGATGGAGCAGTAGGATATTGTTGAAAATCTATTTGAAAATTTTCTCCACATGTAGTTGCACAAAAAACTTCATTATCATCACGTTGATTGCAAATTGATCTGAAATCGCCTTGAACAAGTCTTCAACATTGTTCTATTGGATCATTGAACCATGTGCTTTGATACCACTTGTTGGGTTCGAAAGAATCAGAGTGTCATGCGGAAGCTTACAATTGTAAATCATAGAGGCGATAATTCAGATGACAAATAAAATTACGATAAAAGGCAGAAAGTTATTATATAGTTTGGCCAATTGACCTACGTATGAAAAACTAATTAAAAAAATATTAAAACTGTTGAGAGAAATCTCCCTATAACAAAACTCTTAAATGTCTACATTGTGGATGTTATTGTGTTTTGCTATGAGAATAGAGATCTTCAATTTATAGATCTCTAAACTTTTCCCCTGAGGAAAGAATAACCAAATAGGGAAGAGAATTATATTTTACTTTCAGGAATCTCATCCCAAGAATATTACTCTTTACCACCACATTTAATCAACATTGGGCTCATATCAAGAACCTAGGGATGGCAATGGGGCGGGACGGGGGCGGGGCGATGCGGGTTTAAGGCTATGTAGGGCGGGGCGGGGTAGTCTCTAAGCGGGTGCGGGGCGGATCAAAACCTTAATTTTTTAGAATTATGTGGGTGCGAGGCGGGTGCGGGTCTCCTCCCTTCTTATGTTCTACTGCTTCTTATTGAAAATAATTTGTAGTATTACTAGCTTCCTTATTAACAGAATATATATTAAAGAAAATCTTTTTAAGCCAAAAAAAAATAGTACAAAATTTAGAATCCTTTTTCCTTTCTATTTACGACATGATTTTTAGAGCCAGCCTCTTCTAGCTTTTTTTTAATAAAAAATGGTCAATGACCATAATTTATTAAGAAAAGCCAAAAGTCCCACATCAACTCCAAAAGACTCTTCTAGCTAATTACAGATCAAACACTCTTTCTAACTTTCATTAATTCATTACTATATTTTAGCTAATTATTACAATATCTTTTCTATTTTCTATTTTCATTTATATTTTAAGAACAAGAAAACAAAAAGGATGCATATGATATATAAGTAATATGAGAAGGATGATAGATATACAATGTTACTTTATGTATGTAAGCAGTAAGAACTTAAAGTGAGGCGGGGTG
Source organism: Solanum tuberosum (assembly GCF_000226075.1). Taxonomy (NCBI): domain Eukaryota; kingdom Viridiplantae; phylum Streptophyta; class Magnoliopsida; order Solanales; family Solanaceae; genus Solanum; species Solanum tuberosum. Next base: position 140,350 of record NW_006239255.1, on the reverse strand, counting down.
GAGCGGGTTTATGCGGGGCGGGTTAAAAATAGTAAAAATGAAATGCGGGTGGGGCGGGGCGGGTTGAGAATTCTGTGGGTTGAACTAAATCTGCCCCGCACCGCCCTATTGCCATCCCTACAAGAACCACCTAATCTTTAACAACACCACATCCAAGCTTAGTACTCTTACAATTCCATGGACTCTTACTAACTAGCTCCTTAAGAAGTTCTCATTCTCTCATCATCTCTGCCATACCAACTAGAATTTCCCACATTACTACTCAGAACCAATTAAGGGATCTTATTTAACTATTTTTCATAGTAAAACCTCATCCTCCTCATTTATAACCTTAGATGAAACTATCACACCATTATTATCACAATAAGATCATTAACCTTCTCCTTCTAATATCACTCCACTACTAAAACGACCTATGAAAAAATATCTCTCATACTCTTTTGAACTCATTACTATCTTATTCTCAACCTTTGACTTGATTTCTCATCTTATTATCTCTCCCGTAGGTCTAAAGCTGACACTTGAAAGCTATGGACCTATTCCATCATCTCTAAACTGGTCTACATCCCTCTTTACTCTAAAACTCGGGAAAAGTTTATCTCATGACTACCGAACTCTCCATAAGTAGGTACTAGTACCCCTTTCTAGGATGCTTCTATTAACCTTTTTTCATTGGCTTCTAAGGATGCTCTATCTAACTCTTTTATGGAATCTCATCTGACTACATACAATCTTGGGTACACCTCTTAATACTCTTGTTACTCTAATGACTTAGCCGCACTTAATTACTCTCATCAAGATTCAGAATCTCATACTTGTACCACTCACATTCAATGTAGCTAGCATATTAATTCCTCACCTATTCTATGTCAAACCAACTAGATCAGATCTTAAGTTAACATCATCACCCTCATATTGCCATCCTTTTTATCACGACACTTACCTCAAATTCAACCTTAGTGTTTATTACTAAATACAATTATCAACACAATTTCTCACATACTATACTAACTTATGAATATTAGATAAATTAAGAAACACTCGCCCACTAAGATCTCATGACAAGAAGGCAATCTTCATCTCTCAGTCTGCATACTTACAAATTACCATCACATTCCACTTCACAACTTAAGTACTATTTACTCATTTATTATACATCATTGCCTAATTAGTTCTATAACAATTCGAATATTCTGGTCTCTCCCTTAAAAATCATAAGCCTGGCTTAGATCTATCACCTCATGAATACTCCTGCTCTTCTAGTAAACACCTACACTTGGTCATTACCAACACAATGACACCTCGTCATAAACTCCTTTCTAGTTAAATATACTCTAACTCATCATAACTCAGATATCCTCTACCTTATATCATGAAATTTACACAAACTTATCACTTCTTAGTCTACCAAAAAGGAAAAACTCCTCATTAATAACTAGATGCATGACTATAACAACATAATTTTCCCAAGTCTCTTTCTTAGATTACTGAACCTCTGCATGCATTCTTCTAACTTTGGACACTTTTACTACTACTGCTTATAATCTCATAACTCATACTATCTTTTCGGGTGCAATTACTACCCAAGCTCTAAAACACACTTCCTAATAGGGGTCTCAATTGAAACAAGGTTTAGAGAAAAAAGTTTGGGAATACGCTTCGCTTTTAGCTCAAATGCACGATTGATATGAATAAAATTGCATTCGTTCGAAACTCAACACTTAACTCACTCACGGGCTTATCTCAAACCCTTCTACAGTTTCATGTCTTTCTCAAGATTTTTGCTAAGAACAACTCATCGATGAAGAATTGACTTTGCTTTTCAACCACCTCTAGTGTGAAAGGTAGTCTAATGAATATGAGAAAAGCACGAGTTAGAATAAATTCCTTATGATACGGTTTTATTGCACGATATAGAGTATGAAATAAGGGAAACTTTTCCTAAATTTCTATAGTCCCTCTTTATAGAAGTGGGGCCCTCACAACCATAAATAAGATCCTATTTACACAACTTCATAGCCACCTTAGGACGCTAGAACTCTGTACTTTGATACCAAGTTTTTCACGATCCGAGTCTACACCCTGGACGTGGCCGACACTCGTGAACCATTTCTGGTCCCCAAGTGAACCCTAATCCTGGCTGACTACAAGCGGAAGACTAACTCAAGCATACATAAGCTTAAAACTAAATTAAATTCATTGAACTCAAATACTCAACTTTAAAAAGTCTGAACAATACTCAAAATAAAGTAACTACAAAAAATTCTTCAACTCTGTCTATCTATGAAGCCTCTACTATTACAGAAGAATATCGGGACATGACCTACGACATCTCAAAACTACTAACTGTAAGGTAAAGGTGAAGTCCTCCGAAATGTAAGAAGGCTCACCAAAGCTGACTGGAATATCACATGACCTCAACGAAATAACTGTTGATGATTCTAAATACTTGTATCTGCATCATGAAATGATGCAGGCCAAATGGTGTCAGTACATGAAATGTACGAGCATGTAAGGGGAACTCTGCAACATAAGTATAAGCTCGAACTGATAATAAAGAAGACATACTCACCTCGTTTCAACTCAACATGACTCAAGAATACTCAACTCGACTCAAGAATATTCAACTCGACTCGAGGATACACAACTCAACTCAAGGATACTCAACTCAACTCAACTCAGGATACTCAACTCAACTCGGGATGAAAGCAACAATAAAAGAAGGTATATACATGAAAATTTTAAAACAATAGTTAATAAATCAACTTTATGTAAAAATACAATAATAACTCTTATTTGTATGTAAAAATGCAATAGTAACTCAACTTGGGAGATTCTCTGACCGACAACCATCACTATGAGCCACGTGATGATACAACATCTCGCCTATGTTGCCAGAACTGTCCTATACCTTGCCGGAGTATAAGACATCCTCAACTAAGTGGATCCACAAATCTATGCTTAAAAGAAATAAGGAATCATCAAAAAAGTATGACCCTTTTTACCCATGTTGACATACATGGTTTATGAGGACTTTGAGTTGTCTGAACTCATCCCCATATCGGTGCTTAATACTACTCCCAATAATATAACTCATGCTTATATGTTTAAAAATATTTCTTCATCCTTAAACTTTGAGATTTTTACTCAAGAGGTTCTCTTGCAAGAGATTATGCTCAAAAACTCCTCATGAACTCATTTGGAAATCAAGGTTTCCTCTCGTTTAAATGTAAAAGTATATACTCTTGGGAATACTTAGTTCCCTTATAATCATTTTAAAAAGGAAATCTGATTCTCATCCTCATACTCATTTACTCAAGTCTTTAAACAAATTATAAATAATTGTAAAAGACTTCTCAAAATAGGTTCACGCCGAATTATGGACGTGAACGACTTAATTCAAGGGTTTCAATAATTATAAATAGAACTCAATATCGGAACTCAATAACTCCAGAACTCAGGACTCAATGCTACTACTCATCTCAAGAATGCTCGACTCATATGGTTCATGCAAAATTATGGGCATGAACGACTAACTCTAGGATATCCACGAATAACATATAGTAATCCCATAACTAGGAATATTGTTTCAAAAAGGATTAGGAACTCAATACTTAAGAATTTAGAACTCGAAGATACTACTACTCTCAAGAACACTCAATTCATAGATTTCATGTGGAATTATGGACATGAACGACTCGACTCAAGGGTCTCAATGGCAATATAGAACTCATGTGTACAACTCTTCTCATTCTCATACTCACTTCCTCAAAACTTAGCTTAAAGCTATAATCGATTTCAAAGGAATTCACAATTTGACTCATAAGAACTTCTTGGACTTTCCTCTTAAATCTATCTTGAATTTGGAATATGAACTCAAGAGTTATGATTTGTATATAGTATCTCTCAATGATTAAAGAAGACTTAGATAATTTGGAGTAAGAAGAGAGTAGAGATACGATGTGAGAAGGTATTGGCGTGATGTGGAAATAACATTTTATTTTTGGTTGCAAAATAGATTTTGAGACAGAGGACTCCGTATCCTCTCCGTGACGCGGAGAGGGGGTGATTATCTGAGGCTACAATTTAAAACACCTCAGCGACGCGGACCTGGGCGCATATTTTTGCCCGGTCTTTTCTTCCTCTCCTAACTTGGTTTAATTCATACCCTATGCAATTCTATGGTCCCAATTTACGAATTTTTTATAAACTCAAAACATTTTTATTGAAACCCTACACAAAACTCATCAAGAATAACACTCATTCGAAAAACCCTCACCTCAAGAACTTAACAAGACTCCATTAGTAAACAGTGAATCTAAACCTCAAGAATTCATCAAGAATCTCAATCAATCAACTTTAAAACAAATTCAGGGATGAAATTTTACATGATTGGGGTGAGGGCGAACAAACCAACACTATGAAAACTTACATACCTGAAAAAACCATCTTCTTGAAGAAACTTGAAGGAAAATCTTGGAGGATACCCTAGCCTTAGCGTTTCTTGAATTTCTTGAGCGTAGAATTTTAGGAGTGAATGAGAGGGTTTGATTAACAAAACTGATTTTTCTACACGTTTAGGGTAATTTAGATGACTTCCTAAGGGGTTTTAGAACTAAAATACCCTTAAAAAAATTAAGTAAAATGAGCTGGAAGTCAGGATAATTTTCTAGCAGACAGTAAGATATGTATTGGCTCTGTAATGCAGAGCCACAACGTAGCTGGTGCCAGCTTAGAGCGTCATTAGTAAATCAGTCATACCTTTTACTCAGAGCTCGGAATTTAGCAAACTTGGTGGCACTAGAAAGAAGACTCAAAGACCTTTAATTTGATTGGTCATGGGTGACCTAACTCTTTATGTGCTAAAATATATGGTTGTTTGAAGTTGACCCAAAACTTAAGAAAATGATGGGTGACTTGAATGAATTTCTCTTTAGTTCTTTTTTTGAATTAGAGGTGTTACATCTAGCGACCTTGACACCTAAGAAAATTTAAATTCCTCGGTAAAATCTTACTCACAACAAAGAATGGTCTGAGTCTTAGCTCAAAAAAATTTGGGATATTACATATATAGTTGTATATTGTTGTTCATTTTGTATTCCTAAGATACTTGGAACAAAAACTTTGAAGGACTTGATAAGAAACAACAAAGTTTAAAGAGCATTTTCAAAACTAGAAAATTAAAACTAGTAGAGAAAATATAATTAGAAACATATTAGAAACAATATACAAAATATTTTTCTTAAATAAGAAAATCGAGCCCACTGAATGCACAGTGTCCCCTTAAGGAAATTATTTCCCTCGAGGTTAATGAAATATATCCTCCCAGGATAGAACGATCTTATTCACCGGTGTATCGGTACCTAAAATCACGATGTCAGCGAAACACTCAACGGCAGTAAAGTACACTTAGAGTACTATATTTAGTAGTAGTAGAAGAAGTCCAGAAAAATAGTTCAACTCTAAAATGAGAGAAAATCCCTTAATGTACAGAAAACAAAGGGTAGTGTGAAAAAGTTCTTATTGTGCCTTACCAGAAATGTCACAAACCTTTGGAAAAAGTCACAATCTTTCGAAAAGGTCACAATCTTTCGAAAAGGTCACAACTTTTCATAAAAGTCACAACTTTTCATAAAAGTCGCAACTCTTCATAAAAGTCGCAATTTTTCATAAAAGTCACAACTCTTCATAAAAGTCGCAACTCTTCATTTTCCATTCACACCTTTTAAACCCAACAATCCCCCACATGAATAGGGAATGACTCCAAGACAAAGAAATGGACAAGTATGTGTACTTTACAAGCAAGAATTAATTGCATCTGGATAAGTAGGTTTCCCCTTGGACTTTTCATAGTGAACATATGTCGGATATACTCGGTTAATCGGTAGATGCGATATCTTTGAACCATCTAGATTTGGTGTATACCTAGACAACCATATGTCATACAATTAACCCTTTACCATTTATGGTTCTTACGGTTGTGTTTGTTTCAGCCATGAACACCTCCTGGTTTCATGAGTGTTTAGAGAATAGGCTTTTGACAATAATTCTCTTTGAATCGACCTACACTTCACATTCACATAGGCGATTTCTAACCGTGTCATCGCGTAGATACACTATTTGGTCAAATCTGCCAAACTTAGCAAATCATTAAAAACTTTAAGATTTATTTACTCATTTTTTCTCCTTGAATCTAGCTCTTGGGATCTCCAGTCTGCTAGATAGAGTTACCGCCCTGCTGACTTGTCCTAAGCCGTAAACCCATTCCCTTAGATGATCTTTAAACTTTCTCTCTAGTTAGGCCTTTTTGTAAGTGGATCCGACACATTATCATTTGACTTTACATAGTCA
>NW_006239255.1:106609-133777 GCF_000226075.1 Solanum tuberosum | reverse complement strand
AAGATTTCCAAGCGACTGCTCCTCCACCAAGAGTAAATACATATCCACTCGTGGATTTCACTTCATTTGTCCGGTGATCCAATTCGCATTACTATATCATTTCAATACTGTTGGATATTGTTATAATGCAAGACATAGTTTTGAGTATGTTTTAAATACCCCAAAACCCTTTTCATTGCCATCCAATGAGTTTGATTGCGATTACTCGTGAACCGACTCAGTTTACTAATAGCACATACTATATCTGATCGCGTACACTTCTTGATTTACATCATACTTCCCAATACTCTAGCACAATCCAATTGTGAGTCACTTTCGCCTTCACTCATTTGAAATGCAAAGCTCACATTTAATGGAGTCTTGACAATATTGCAATTCAAATATTTGAACTAGTCAAGTACCTTTTCGATGCAATGAGACCGTGACAATGCTAAACATCATGGAGTTCTAATGATTCTTATACCTAAGATCGCATCAGCAACTCCAAGATCTTTCATATCAAACTTGCTTTATAGCATACGTTTAGTAGCATTTATGTCATTAGTGTCTCTACTGATGATTAACATGTCATCAATATACAAACAAACAATGACCGTATGATTTTAATGTAAACACATTTATCACTTTCATCATTCTTAAATCCATTTGCCAATATGGTTTGGTCAAATTTCTTATGTCATTGTTTGGGTACTTGTTTTAGTCCATAAAGTGACTTAACAAGTTCACACACTTTCTTTTCTTTACCAGGAACCACAAAACCCTCGGGCTGTTCCATGTGAATTTTTTCCTCCGATTCTCCATTTAAGAAAGTTGTTTTCACATTCATTTGATGAATTTGGATGTCATATACCGCAACTAATAATATTAACATCCGAATGGATGTAATTCTAGTTACTGATGAGTATATATCGACAAGATCAAGACATTGTTTTCGTCTAAAGCCTTTGACAAAAGTCTTGCTTTATATTTGTCAACAGTTCCATAGACTTTCATTTTCCTTCTGAAGATTCACTTTGAACCTAAAGGTTTATTTTTTGGAAGAAGATAAATTAACTTCCAATATGGTTGCTCAAGATTGCATCAATCTCACTATTGACACCATCTTTCCAAAAGGATGAGTCTACATAAGACACTAGAAATGTTACAAAATCATATTCAAAGGAAGTAGATGTCCTTTGACATTTACTACGCCTCTGAATCTCTTTGTTAAGTGCATTCTCTTTTTTTCTTTCCAAGGTCTTTTAGACCCTTCACTAGACTACTCAAGTCTAATTTTACAGTCCACAGTCATAGGTCCTATTTTAATCCTTTTAGGAATAGGAACTTGGACTTTGGATAGTCACCCCTACACTTTGAAATATTTCAAGTTGAATTTCCTTCCTTTCCATTTCTCATATGGAATAGATTGTGTACTGAACAAACAAACTTTTTATTGCTTTCTTTCTGAAAAGACCACTTTTTTTTGTTCCCTTTTGTTGTAAGGATAGCTTTTCCACACAAGTTTTGTGGTAAACCTGAACTTATAAATAATGTAGCCATCATTTTCTCCAAAGTTCAAATTTTTTTTCATTCTGCAATTCCATTAGATTGAGGTGAATAGGGCAGTAGTTTGTAGGATAAATCCACTTTCCAAACATATTTATGCAAAAAGAGTTTTATATTCTCCATCCCTATCACTTCTTATCTTTTTCCCAACTGATTTCAACTTCAATTTTATATTGTCTAGACATTTCTATTGCTTCATCCTTATCATTCAGCAAATAGACATAACCGTATCAAATGCAATTGTCAATAAAAGTTATGAGATACTTTTTCCCACCACAAGATGGTGTTGACTTCATATCATAAATGTCAGTGTAAATCAACTCTAAGAGATTAGAATTCCTTTCAATAGATTTATAAGAATGTTTAGCATACTTAGATTTCACACAAACTTGACATTTTTATTTATTGCACTCAAAGTTTGAAAAAACTTCTAAGTTGATCAGTTTTCCTTACAAGGTTTTGTAATTGACATGTCTCAAGCGTTCATGTCACAAACAGTATTACTCAAGCAAGTAAGAACAAATAAAATATTGAGTTTGAAAAGCCAAGCTCTGTGAGGTAGCCTTTTCTCACAATTTTTTTTCCTACTTATTACAATTTTGTCTGATACAAACATTGTTAAGAGTCAGCACCTTGACAAATGTCCTTTTCAGAAGGACCTTTTCATAACTTTCAATTTGATTGTTATAGAACTACCCATGAACATAGTTTCATCGGGTCCAATAAAGGCAATATAGTCCAAATGTTTCTTTTACAAAACATGACAAATGACTATTCACCAATTTTCATGTCTATACAAATAGTTATATTTTAATAGACATATCTTTTCATGTAAAAACAGAACATTTTAAGTGATACACTTTCATAAAAGAACACAATTATTTTGAACAAGTATATATATAATTTGGTAGTTTCATACTAGTCATACCATATACTAGTAAAAGAGAAACTCAACAACCACAATATCAAATATACTGCAAGAATTTTGTGGGTCTAACATAATACAAAAGTATCATTGAATTTCATATCTTTTGGTCCAAAATTAAATTAGACACCAAGTCTAATTTTATCTTTATCATAAGAAAAGAACCCCCACATTTTAAATATGATCCCAAAAATGTTTTTCAAGTATTTGAAAATAGTTTTTCCACATATTTTTTTTCCATACTATTAAAATGTCATCGGCAATATGAAACCTCTTTTGGAAACACTATTTTACGAAAGAATTATAGTGCTTCAATTCTCTTTGACAATCTTTACACAATGTCAAAGTTCATTCCATAGATGCACAAAATCACAAACTCTAAGTCACTGGTATTTTTCCTCTATCACAAATAGACATACCACTTAGTATTTAGAATACTAACAATACTGACAATTTTTTTTGTACAATTTGTTTCTATATAACAGTGAAGTTTATAGAAAATCAAAAGTACAACATTGACTTATTATGTGAAGTTTTCATATTCTTCAAACCAATTGCATAGTCTAATTTATCCAGAGTAGAAAACTACAAAAGTTTTTAGTCTATAAAAATCAGACACAATCAAATTTCACATGGAGTACAACACTACAAAATTTTTATTTTTTTAGTCTCCAAACAGAATTAAAACATATTCTTAGATTATCACATATATATGCTTTTCTATTCAAAAAGTCTTCCAACTATAACATTTTGACATACTATTTTATCAAACAAAAATGTGCATCTCTCATTCTGCAAACTAAAGAATTTTAAAGGCAACACTTTTTTCAAGGAAAATTCATTCAAAAATCATATGGTTTGCAAATCTTTTTCCAAAGACATACATGATAAATATCAAAACTGTTAACTTTTAGAAACTATTTTCCTCCTTAGATAAATATTAAGAAGGTTAGCTGGTGTAATCCGAAATACCACCAATTCTTCTAGTACATTATCACTTCAACCTTGCTAAACAAAGCACCTGAATTCTGGAGAAGTAATGCATTAATCTTCTACTTCCATGATTTGTTTCTCTCAATCAGTAGAATACAAGAAATACCAACAATATAATAATTTCCTTAAGATTGTTGTTCATCTTGTATTCCTACGATACTTGGAATAAAAACTTTGAAGAACTTGATAAGAAACAACAAAGTTTAAAGAGCATTTTCAAAACTAGAAAATTAAAACTAGTAGAGAAAATAGAATTAGAAACATATTAAAAACAATATACGAAATATTTTTCTTAAATAAGAAAATCGAGCCCACTGAATGCACAGTGTCCCCTTAAGGAAATTATTCTCTTCAAGTACCCGAGGTTAATGGTGTTGACACCCAATTTTTACCCTCTTCTCTTCTAATTCATTGTTTTCGAGCTTCTAAATTAATAATGTATAAAATAATCTTCTAAGAAATTTTTTTGATGAAGAGTTGCGCTCAAGGAATTGTCAGAGTTTGAAGTATGAGAATTTATGTGTGCATCCAAATGTTGAACTTCCTCTAGGGTACACAGTACCTAAGTTTAATACTTTCAATGGGAAAAGAAATCCCGTTGCTCACTTAAAGGACTATTGCAGCAGATTAGTTGTAATGGACATGTTGAAGCCATACGAATGAGATTATTCATTCAAAGTTCAACAATGGAGATGATTTGCATATAGCTGATTTGCTCAAAGTGAAGAAATTGTCGCATGAATCTTTTCAAGAATATGCCATACGATGGAGGTTAGAGGCGTCAAAAATACATCCTTCGTTGTCCGAATAGGAATTGATCTCAACCTTCATCTATGTTCAAGAAGGGCTATATTATGAAAAACTGCTTGGAACTTGTGCACACAACTTCTCTGATTTGATCAAGATTGGCAAAGAGATTGAAAATGGTATTCAAGGAGGAAGAATTGTAAGCAACTCATCAGCAAAAGTTGTCCAACAAACCTTCCAAGCAAAAATACCAGTAAATCTGCAAAGCAAAATGAGAGAAAACAACTCAATTTTCATGACTATGCAACAACCGCAACACTATCCAAGTGATCAATTTTTGCAATCTCATGCTACTTCCAACTATTGCAATATGCGTCTCCAACATCCTTGCAAACAACAGTTACATCATGCACAATCTAGCTCGCGACCACAGAAGAAGGTGAAGTCTTTCTCCTTCACTCCTTTGGATGAGCCATATGCAGTTATTTTTGAGAGATTAAGAGTAAATGGACTTCTACAATCAAGATAAGGATTCATTCTTGAGTATACGCCTAAGCACTTTGATCCATCTAAGAATTGTGCTTACCAGTCAAATATTCAAGGACATGACACTGAAAATTGTCTTGCACTAAAATTCAAGATTCAAAGCATGATTAAAAGTAGCAAGATAAAGCTACAATTAGATCCTCCAACCAGCGATGACGTTATCAGAAGCACAAGAACAATTGTTGTTAAGGGTGATCCATCAAAATTGGCACCAAAGCAGTTGAAAAGAAAGTGTGCAACCAGTCAAGAAGACTAACAAAGGCTTTATCTCTCCAACTTTTCCTTTTTAAGAAATATCTACCCTTTTGCAATCCTTTCTAACCTTTTGTAATGAACTATATGTGATTTGATTCCTGTCGATCGCGGGATACGTAGGCGCCTAATTTGGGTTCGGTTTCAATATAATAAAAATTTCATTGTCCCCCAAGATCAAAGATTAGGATAATTTTGCAAATGACCTATAATTATTCAAAAGGGGCAGAAGTTGAGATCACAAGCCATATTCGCCATCAAATTGCTTCAATGCCATAGCAATAAGAAATGCAGATTCAAAGTCAAAACTTCATGGTTCAATGCAAGGCAACCATTTTCTTTTATACTTATAAGTTTTCTTTGAGTAATACATGGGTTGATTTTTAGTTATTCTTGAACGGTAGCTCCACAAAGATCAACATCAAGTCAAACTTGCAAGATTCAGATGGTGCAACATCAACAAGAATCAAATTTTAAATTCATAATTTTTCTTTGAGTGCAAAATTTACAAGCAGCAAATTTTCATCAGAGTTGAAGCTCCTAAGTTATCGATATCATATGCACTATTGCGAAGTATCGCACCAAGCACTGCATTTTAAATATTCAATATTGCAAAGGCATTGCAACAGGCTCTTCATACTAGGTTATGAATGCTCGCTACCACAAATAAATCGCACCAAGCTCATTGCATTGCACAAAATTCATATTTAATTTACAAGCTGCAAATTTTCATCGGAGTTGAATCTCTTAAGTCATGGGCATCATATGCACTATTGCAAAGTATTGCACCAGGCACTGCATTTTAAATATTAAATACTGCGAAGGCACTGCAACAAGCTCTTTATACTAGGATATGATTTCTCGCTACCGCAAAGAAATCACAGCAAGCTCATTGCATTGCACAAAATTCATATTTGTAAGTTTGCATCACATTGGGTTAGTCCACCCCAAAATAGGACATATTGGGTTCTTCCACCCTCAAATAGGATACATCGGGTTCTTCCACCCTAAAATAGGATATATCAGGTTCTTCCACCCTAAAATAGGATGTATTGGGTTCTTCCACCCTCAAATAGGATATGTCAGGTTCTTCCACCCTTTAATAGGATACATCGGGTTATTCCACCCTCTAATAGGATATATTGGGGTCTTCCACCCTAAAATAGGATATATTGGGTTCTTCCACCTTAAAATAGGATACATCGAGTTATTCCACCCTTAAAAAGGATACATCGGGTTCTTCCACCCTAAAATAGGTTATATCGGGTTCTTCCACCCTCCAATAGGATATATTGGGTTCTTCCACCCTAAAATAGGATACATTGGGTTATTCCACCCTAAAATAAGATATATTAGGTTATTCCACCCTAAAATAGGATATATTGGATTCCTCCACCCTCTAATAGGATATGTTGGGTTTTTCCACCCTCTAATAGGATATATTGGGTTTTTCCACCCTCTAATAGGTTATATCGTTGTTCTTCCACCCTCCAATAGGATACATTGGGTTCTTCCACCCTAAAATAGGATACATTGGGTTCGTCCACCCTAAAATAGGATACATCGGGTTCTTTCACCCTCTAATAGGATATATTGGGTCCTTCCACCCTAAAATAGGATGCATTGGGTTCCTTCACCCTAAACTAGAAGATATCGGGTTCATCCACCCTCAAATAAGGACATGTTAGGTTAGTCTGCCCTCCAATAAAACATTTTAATCTCATTTGTTTCTAATGAGACATCTCGCAATGCTTTAATTATTTATTTATTGCGCCGCATGCTATCTTTTAAATTTCTTGCAAAGCTTACTTGTCTCTAATGAGACATCTCGCAATGCTTTAATTATATATTTATTCTTACATATGCACTGCATGCTATCTTTTCAATTCATTGAAAAGCTTATCCCTCTCTAATGAGACATCCCGCAATGCATTAATTATTTATTTTATACATATGAGCAATGCATGCTATCTTTTAAATTTCTTGAGAAGCTTATCGGTCTTTAGTGAGATATTACTCAATGTCCTAATTATTTTTATCGTGCACTGTAAGCATTTTAAATTTCTTGAAAATTCAGTTACATATCTATGTCTCTTTTACTAACGAGACTTGCAGGCGCATAATTTGAAGCAGTTATTTAAGTTTAAAGAAAGTGCAATATATTCGATTAATTGTATCTGGAGCTTTGATTCAGAAAGGACTTTTGATATTTGTCATAAGATACTTTATTATATTTCTAGCTTTTTATTGTTTCCTAACAATTTTATCAAGATTTGGCAGAAAGCACAATCTACATGTAGCAACAAGAGACACAATGCAACGTAGAACTTTATCTAAGCAGTGAACTGGGGCAATTTGTTGAGAAAGTTTAGCTTTCCAACAAAGGCCAAAGGTCTACCTCGAACTCGACTCGACTCTAAAATACTCTCCTAGATCACAATACCCACCCAGTAAAATCACAATTCAATATTGGGGCAACTGTTGTAAGCTTGCGACTACCTTTTTCTCAAAATCCTCTACCTCATCAGTTATCCCATGCTCATATTGTCTCATGCTCTCCTAAGGTCGTATTTGTTGTTCGGGACAAAATTGGCTTCTACGTCAACTTCTTTGCCCAAAAACTCTTACATCGTCTCTGGTCAAAGGGGGACAAGCTATTGACACCCAATTTTTACCCTCTTTTCTTCTAATTCATTGTTTTCGAGCTTCTAAATTAATAATGTATAAATAATCTTTTTGACAACTATTTTTACTACTATAACTACTTATCTAACAAAACTATATATTCTATTATTGAAATTATTATTATTATCACTTTTCACACCTCTTTTATTAAATAATCGGTTTGTCATCGCTTTATTTCAAGTTCCACACTTATTAAAGTAATTACAAGTTCATATTTAGCATCTATATTTTTATAATTTAATTTTGTAAATTAGTATTTGTCATCCTATCATATCATATATATGGTTTTAATTATTAAGTTAGAAGCTCAAAATAATTGAAAGAAAGAAAAGAAAAGGCCAATAAATTAGACCAACTAAGCCCAAATCCATTCAAATATTTCAGCCCACATTTCAAATCAAAATCTTTCTAAAAAAAGAAAGTCCAATATAGGCCCAACCCAACGTTCATTCATCAGTAAAATGGCTCAAGACCCAAAATCATGTAGGTCTTTTCTCTTTACTCGACGTCTGCCTTTTCTCTTCCATTTTTGGCTAACGTTTCATTTCTCTTCAGCCATGGACAGACTTTGCTTGGTCCTTTCCAAGCAAAACTTGTCCCTCTCTCCAAGGTATCACGTGATGTCTGTTTCAAGCTTCTAACGTTCGAATTTGAAAGATTTTTGACCAAGTTCAAATGTATTTCCCGCTCAAGTTGTTAACCCTAGAAGATCTGGCTATAAATATTGATGTTTGGAACTTGTTTCAGAAGGATTTTCGGCCTCCATAGCACTCTTGGAATTCATTTTTAAGACTAGGCTTCTCTTCCCCCCATAGTATCTTGAACCACTGCATTTTGCCATAAAAATTATCTTTTATACTCTCTTTCGATCTTGTCGGAAATTCTAATTGCAAGCTTATTTGGGTTCGTCGTTGTTCAAATATAGACACTTGATCGCAGCATCCCCGTTCACTTCCCTATAGCAGGTAATACTCACCCATTTTACCTTTGTTTCTCACTGCGACTAAAAAAACCTATGATTGCTCCTCGAATTTTATGTGTCAAGACTGGAGAGTGATTTTTTACTTTAGCTATACCGAAAGTAGTGTTAAAAATGTATTCGTGTCTTCTTTTAGAGTTGAAGTTATTCTATATCTCCCTGCTGCTCACTGTTTTTAGTTCACAATATTTTACCCTGAAATTTGAATTCATCCTTTGTGTTTATATCATCTGAGGATGGCTACATCTTAAAGGCTTTGAGAATGTTGATGATTCATGTCTTTGCCACAATTCTCCTAAACATTCCTTGTTTTAATAAAGGGGGATTCATTATATTAATCTTTCCTTATGCATATACTTCTAATTATGATTCTTTTCTCGATAAAGTGTGTTGGCATCTTATAAACCATGCTAATGTTTTCCTTAGAATTTGGAAGTCTGCTTAAAATATAGTGTTAATTTTATTTTTAGATGTTCTATTTGTTAAGTCTTCCAGAAATCAAATGTTTATCTTTGTGTCTAATAAAGCTTTTATATCCTCCTTGTTAGTGTAGTGATTTATGTTTGGGTCGTTAAAATGAATGGATTATTACTAAGCTTTGAAACTAGCTTTTTGTTCACTATGTTGGTTCAATTATTTCCTTATGGTTAAGTGTTTGAGTTTAGTTAGCTGAATATTTATCGATTTTTCTTAATCTCTGCCTTGTTCTATTTTCCATATTAGATCTTTCATTTATTTGTTAGTATCATTTCTTATTGTTACGAGAGCCTTGAAATTCATTTCTATGAATTGGTATTTAGTTGTTTTTTAGTTCAAATTAGCAAATGTTCGGTTGGAATTATTAGTCTGATCTAATGCCTGCACCTATATCACATTTAAGCTTACTAAATTTCAGCTATCCTTATAAGCAGCATATCCCATGTATAAATTATGCTCTATTATCATGATATCTTCACTTCTTTAAGATGTGTCCAATTCTTTAAAGTTGTAGCATAGAAGCTGATTTGATTTGGTGATGTCATTCTACCCATGTCTCTTTATGTATTATATAGTATATATATTTGTGGCGTGACTTTATTTGGATCTCTTTTGTTCACTATCATTTCAAGTTGAATTGTCTTATTAATCTCTCTTTATTTTCTCTTTCTTTATTTGCATGAACTTTGGAGCAAAATGGAGTCTTTGATTTAAGACTAGCAAATTATCGAGTCTCATAGACTCAGCATTATTCTCACACCCGCACATGGAGTCTTCACTACATCTTTGACTATTCGAAATTGCAAGCAAAACAAGTGGTCCTATCTTGGAGTCACATATGGCTACTTACATTTTGCATTATTTGTTTATGTGTTTTTCTTTACATGCTATATTTGCTTGTGTGATTTAGATATTTCTAGTTTGGATTCATAATAGTTGACTTAATATAGATGTTTGGATTTGGGTACCTTTAGTTAGAAACAAACCTTTATAGTTACTTTAGCTTTTTATAAAATTCATTTAGAAAATTCTTTTTTTTTTTAAAACACTTCTTTAGCACCATTTTTAAACCTGCTAGATTTATTAAGTTTTGTTCAAATTTGACAATGTCTTTCAAAAATAATTTATATTTTTTTGTTCTAAACACTTATTTTCCTAAAACCTTTTCTAAAGGGAGCACTTTGTCAATCAATGAGCTAATGTTTTTTTTAATTACCCTTTTTTAGCCATGGATTTGTCAAATTGATCTAGAGAAATTACTATTTTTCATTCTAATACAATTGCAAAAAGCTTTTAAAAATAAAAAAATGTTTTCCAACTTGGTTACTCAATTACTTAATCTTTAACACTCTTATCTTTCTTTTAAAATTAATTAACCTAAGTTTGGCCGGTTAACTGTTTTTCAACAGATCTTAAAGGATGCCTTACCCCTTCCCTTTAAGATAAATTAGAACTCTTGCCTAGAATCATCTTAAGTTAAGTAGACCTTAATTGAAGTTAATTTTAGTATTACTTAGTTAAATATTTAGGTGTCCTAATTCACCGTAATAAATAGGTGGCGACTTCGTAAGTTAGTTAATAATTTGGAGATCACCAATATGTTGTACACGTTTTGACCTCGAGTTAAAATGGGGTATAACAAATGGAATATATCCTCTCAGGATAGAACGATCTTACTCACCGGTGTATCGGTACCTAAATCACTGTGTCAGCGAATCACTCAACGGCAGTAAAGTACACTTAGAATACTAGATTTAGTAGTAGTAGAAGAAGTCCAGAAAATTAGTTTAACTAAAATGAGAGAAAATCCCTCAATTTATAGAAAACAAAGGGTAGTGTGAAAAGGTTCTTATTGTGCCTTACCGGAAAGGTCACAAACCTTTGGAAAAGTCACAATCTTTCGGAAAGGTCACAACCTTTCATAAAAGTCACAACTTTTCATAAAAGTTACAACTCTTCATTTTCCATTCACACCTTTTAAAACCCAACAATTCATAAAAGAAATCAATCACTGTGTCGACAAAATCAAAACCTTAATTTTATCTACAACCTTTGATGGCATCAAGTGTGATACATATATATCTTCTTGCCATGTATATACTTTGAGCACCAAGTATATCATATGGTTATTTAGTAAACACCACTTAGCATTTTGTGTGTGTATATATTTTACAATACTTAACATCTTAGTGTTAACATCTTAGTGTTGACATCAGCTGCTACGATTTCGTCGCTGGAATTCTTGTCTTAGGTAAGTCGATTACCATAACTTACCTTCAATTTAGTGTATACAGCTTTCCTATATCATCTATTTCACCTGATTTGAGCTAACTTTAGGGTGTGTTTGGTAGGAAGGAAAATGTTTTCAATGGAAAATACTTTCATGGAAAATGTTTTCCTAGAAAATAAGTAGATTTTTGATTTATTTTGTGATGTTTAGTTGGTGAGTAGAAAATATCGTCCGAATTTTTTTTTTAGTGTTTGATTTATGAATGAAAATATTTTTTAGAAATATCTTTTACTTTTACTAGAGTAGAAAATAATTTTTGAAATTGAAAATATTTTTTAAAAACAAACTTAATTTTTTTTTTTGGGGGTGAGGGGGCTGGTGGAGGATCGAAGGTAGGGGTGAAAAAAATAAGAATTTGAAGTTAAAAATATTTATTTGCTTTTAGTGTTTGAATTTGAAGTTGAAAGAAATAAGAATTTGAAGATTTTTTAACTTTTGATTCTAGTGTTTGAATTGCTTGATTACTTGCTGATGATAAACTAGAGAAAGTATGGTGATATTAATAGGTGATGAATCTGAGAAACTCGAGCAATTCGTAATCTAGGATCTTCTTCATTTAATTTTAGATACGAACAGTAAGAAGCTTTCTACAATATTCCAGAGATATTGTTTTTTAACGAGTAATTACCCTTTTTGTTCTTTTAAAGTCTATGTTCGATGACAGATACAACAAATTGGATTGGAGCTATTTGAAATGAATTAAAAAAGCTATTATAAATTACAATAATTAACCATTTAAGTGATTTTTGAAATTTTATAGTATTGAATTGAGATAGCCAAAGTAACATATATTACTGGGAAAAAGGTCGGATATATCCCTCAACTTTGTTATTTAGAGTTGATATCTCTCTCGTTACAAAAGTAACTCATATATACCCATATGTTATACAAATGACTCACATATACCCTTTTTCCTCTTACATAAGTGAACTAATTTTAGTTTAATTTTTTTTAAAAAATATTCTCATATGAGTATATTTAATCCTCCTCAAACATGACTTTTTTTTGTTTCAATAACTAATTTAGATATATTATTTTGATGGTCAAATTTATTTATGTTTCACTAGTATTCTTGTAAAATTTATTATAGATGACCCAACTTTTTTCTCAAATACAAAAACTAAATTACAATATAACTGAAAAAATAGTTTTAATTTATAATATTGCCACAAAAAAAAATAGTTTTAAGGTTTTTTCTTTACACTAAGGAATGAAAGAAAAATAAAATATGAATAAGAAGCTCAAATAATGATAATCAAAGAAGTAAAAAAATAATTTATGTATGAAAAAGACTAAAATATACCTTGAACTTTGCTAGAATAATCATATATACCCCTAAATGATTTTTTTTTAAAAAGAAGTCAAAAATATAAATTTAATTCTAATTTTTCTCTTCTGTTAAATGAAGGGTATATGTGAACTCATTTTGTTACGCCCCGAGCTTATACCCTGGACATGACTGGCACTCGAGAACCATTTATGATTCCCAAGAGAACCCTTGGCCCGTCTACATGACTTACATCACATTAAACAATTGGCAGAAACTTAAAATAGGTGAACACTTAGACATTTCAGAAAGTCTTAAAAATATTCTCTAGCAAAATACTTAACATGAATCATAAGTTAAATAAAACATTATGAGAAAACAATGAAAACATCTAACTTAGTTTGTCTATGAAGCCTCTAGCAATGTAAGATAGATGTTGGGACAAGATCCACGAGACCTCCAAAACTACTAAACTGAAAGGAACTAGAGTCTCCCAGAAGCAAGGAGGCCTTACCAAATATTGTCTGCAAGTGAAAAATGATCTCAACGAAGTGTATGTTGATGATCCTGAGCACCTGTATCTGCATCATAAAACGATGCAGGTTGAATGACGTCATTTAATTGAATGTACTGGTAAGTGATATGGTTAGAGTAAACAACTTACTAACTTGAATGATTGAAAGCAACATAACTAGATCAATACATTAATATGAAGTGAAAACCATTTAAGCTTTACAATAAGATATGCTATGAAAGCAACATGAAAATAATATATTTTACTTTGAGGGAAGTTTCTCTAACCGACAATCATTACCATAAGCCTAACAATGATACAACGTTTTGCCCACGTTGCAAGGGTCATCCTATACTTTGTCGGGGTATAGGATGATATCGTGACTATGAATCCATCTAATTGGACTTCTCAGAGGTAGTGAGGAGTCACATGAAGAATCAATGCTATCATATCCTACGCTGGCTACGTAGTTTTATGGGACTTTCAAATCATAAAATACTAACCCAATTCGGTGCTCGATACTACTCCCAAAATATTTGATATAACTCTATGCCCAATTAACCCATAACAAAGAATGAACTTCTTACTTACTTGAAATACTTCTCAAAACATTAGACATGTTTACATTCTTAAAAAAATGTACTTATGAACTTATCTTTCAAGTCCAATAGTCAATATAGGTACATATGTATATATAGATATATAAATAACATTTGAAACACTGAAACTCTTAAGTGTTTATGAAATAGAACCTTTAAACTTTCCTCTTATCTTACGTTAACTTGAAATGTAAATGAAGACATGTGAATGTGAAATGAAGACTTTCTCAAGGATTAATGAAGAATTTAGGAGTTAAGATCAAGAAAAGAACATAGGTGCGATCTAAAAGAATGCATACGGGATGAAGGATGGAGAAGAAAAAGGTCGGGTGACCTTGGCGTAGTAGTAGTGCGTCGCACTAGCTCCAAAAGTTCTGGGGCTGCTTTGGGGCGCAACTCAGGCGCAGGGCGCTAGCACTCCTAACGCGTTGGTGGCGCGCAGCCCCACCCCAAAAACCCAGATTTTTGATGAATTTTCTTGCTCAATTTTGGGTCCTAACTCATCTAGAATCGACTGGTTTCTTCCATACTTTCTTTAATTCATAAATTCATTGAAGTCCCACGGAGTTAATACCTTAGATGGTCACTCAACTTTGCACTCTTCTCTCAGAAAGTCACTCAACTTTCAATTTTCCCTCAAAAGTCACTCAACTATGCACTTCTTTCTCAGAGAGTCACTCAACTTTAATTTGAATTTTAACTCAAAAGTCATTCAATTATCCACTCTTTTCTCAGAAAGTCACTCAATCTATTTAATTATTTTTTAATTAAAATTTGCTGATATTAATTATTTATATAACAAATCAAAATTTTTAAAAAATAAAAAATACCATTTAAACCATTTAGTGATCCACCCACCTAACCTGATCCATTAAAAAATATAATATGACCCATTTTATAATTTTGCCTTTAATCCTAAATTATTCCCTCTCTTTCTCCTCTGCTCCTCTACAATTTTCTTTTTCATTCTCCATTGTTGGTGCCTGTCCTCTTCTTCCCCTGTTAGCTAGGTTTTAATTTGGGCATCTCGACTTCAAGCTTTGTATTACGTAGAAATCCGAATGGACTCTCCTCTTCCTCTATTTTGATTTAGGCATCTTCCATTATAGTCCAAAATTCAAATTTGAAGATAGAGTATACTACTGACTCAAGGAGAACAACAACTGAATCTCAAATAAATGGCTCCAACTCATCTCCCCAATCCTTGTTTCACGAAGAAAGGGACCACTACGCGGGTAACTCTCGAGAATTGTTTGTTGAGGAAGATGTAATCAAAAGGGCTCCTTAGTTTCAAGGCAAATGACATTAAAACTACAGATAGTAGAAAAGGTTTGATAGCTTTTTAATATGTGATATCTAGGACTAGGAGAAGGATAACCTTGCTCCAGTCCATATATCTTCCATAATCTACATACATAACTTACTTTTAGTTTTTTTTTTTTTTTTTAAAGGGCTGCATATCAAATTAGTAGATTATTTCAGAGTTTCATTAATTCTCCTCAGCAGCTTCAATGCATATCGATGACATGAAAATGGCACTGAAACGGGACTCCTTACCACATAAAGGACCTTTAAACAAATTCAAATATAAGCTGGCATCAAATGAAAAAAGTAATTGAACTAATCATGAAAGAGATTACTTCTTTGAACGCCATAAGAGATCGTTAAAATCACTACGATAATAAGATACGACATTGACTACTATGAAACACTTCAAAAATCAAATAATGTGTGTAGCAAGATAAAGACGACAACGAGAAAGAACTACCAAATATATGTCATCTCCATCTAATGTGTAATTATACCTGCCAGACACAGTAGGTAAGGTCATATAATGCATACCAAAAATAATGCATATAACATAACACATAGAACAAATGAGTGAAGGTCACATGACCACAAGTTTTAACAAAATAAGACACTTTATATACAGTGTCATATCTACACTTCCTAACTGATGAGTTAAGGTCACATGACCACAAGTTTTAACAAAATAAGACATTTTATACAATGTCATATTAGCACTTCCTAACTAATGAGTCAAGGTCACAAGACCACAAGTTTTAACAAAATAAGACACTTAATATACAATGTCATTAACACTTCCTAGACCTTTTCATCGACGCTTCACAAACATAATCATTCATAACATTTTTCTTGTAAAGTCTGCCTCTTTTTGATAAGCCTGCCTGAGCACCTTCATCTTGAGCGCGTTGAGCTCTTTGCATACAATCAATACTTTAATCTTGAGCATATCGAGCTCCTTGCATACAATCAACGGTTTTATCTTGAGCACACTGAGCTCCTCACAAACAATCAGTACTTTCCTCTTGATCACACTGAGCTCCTCGCATATAATCATCACTCTTCTCTAGAGCACACCGAGCTCCTCGTGCACAATCAATACCTTCATCTTGGCAGACTGAGATCCTTGCACATAATCAACACCTTAATCATTCACATTTACAATGTCTGTGACTCGAACAACTTCATCTTGAACGCATTCAACACCAGTTGATTATTGCCTTGGTTCCTAATTAAAAAATTTAACATTTAAAATCTGCAATTTGATAAACATCTAAAGAAGTATAAAAAATTTAAATTGAAATCACAACCTGAGTTATGATAGATTGATTTGTTAAATCGACATCCAATTGAGAATTATCCCACATATAATGGTTAAATTGGTTTGAGTATCCCAACGAGACATAATCAGACACTAGGTCTTGAGTTTCAAAAGGTTGTCTTGCTTCAGGCACAACAATGTTGACATACTTATAGTGACCTCTTGCATTGTGTCCATCTTTTTTGCATATCGAACACTTTATATGAATAGAGCCTTTTTTCGATAATTTCTTTGGAGCCGATTCTTCATCCTTTTTCACTGACCTTCTTTCAGCTTGCCTTTGCGCTTCAGCTTTTTTCTGTTTTTCTAATTCTTCAACTTCCTTTCGTCTTAATTTAGGCTTTCTCCCTATGTTCTTTTTTACTATCTTAGGAGGAAGAACCTCACCACCATTCATTACATCTGGCCAATGATCTTCGGGGTTGGTTGGGTTAATGAAATATGAGTACACATTTTTGAAAGTTTCAACCTTGTAGTATACATTCACAAAGTCTTCAACTTTATCACTATTTCCATGAATACTAACCAAAGCATGCGGACAAGGCAGTCCTGTTAAATCCCATCTACTACACGTACAACTCTTTTTTTGCATATCCACAATAAATGGCCCTCCTGGACCTTCAACCGACACCCTTGGTCCACCAGAAAAATTTGATCTAAACAATGCTGCTTCAAGTCTTATTTGATTCAAAAAAATTTCAATTTTTGGACAGATAATACCATGGTACTTGTTAATCCATTCCTTCTTCTTATACAACCTTTTCATAAGCTTATTTTTTATCATTTCCAATAGAGCTATAATTGATTTATCTCTTGCATAAAGTATGTACCTACAAATTAAAATATAATGAGAGAATTGATAAGTATGTGTGATACTTTAAATAGACAAAAGAATGCATAAGTACCTATTGAAACTTTCACAAAGGTTATTCAATAGCCTGTCACATCTACTATGTGTCTTGAACAATGCTCTAGTCCAGGTCTGAAATGGTCTTTCAGGATGATCGAACCATTTTATAGCCTCTCTGTCCTCTTGCTTGAGTCGTTCCATACAAATCTTAAATTTCACCTCATTACTTGCTCTTGCTGCATTCCATACTAGATCCTTTAGTCCCTTGCCTTTATGTTTATGCCTAAAATTTTGATATATGTGTCTAACACAATTTCTATGTTCTGCTTTTGGAAACAATTCCTTAACAACTCCAATCAATCCATGTAACATAGATTTTAAATTGTCAAATACATAATAAAAAAAAAACCAGTAAACTAGAAAAATGAAAGAATTTGGATGTCTCACTTTTTGTCTGTCAGACATGAAGGCAATGTGGTGACTATTTGTTATCTCTAAGTCATATCCAAGATTTGTTAGAAACCAACTCCAAGTCTCCTTACTTTCAGCATCACTGTGAAAGATGCAATCATTAGGATCCATTGCAATAGCAGCTAACAAATTGCCTCCATATGTGCCTTTAAGCCAACAACCATCTAGGATTATTAATGGCCTACACACAGACTTAAAAGCTTCCTTTAGAGGAGCAAGACACACATAAAATCCCTTGAATTTACATTCATCTCTCCAAATTTCTACGTTAGAGCCTGGATTTGTGTTCAACAAATCTGCCCTATATCGTAACAACTTTCCATATTGTGCACACTCATCCCCATAAACCCATTTTAAAGCTTGTTGTTTGGCTCTCCATGCCTTCCTATATTCTATAGTGTAGCCAAGGTCTTTTTGCACAATTGCAATTATTCCACTAACATTCCAAGTTGGATCAGCTCTAAAATTATTAAAATACTTCCTTGCAATCCATTGAGGTATCACATGGAAATTGTCAGATACGGTAGGACCTCTATGATTTATATTCAATGTTTTGATTTGAATCGTTGGATCACACTTACGTATTGGACTTGCAAAAACATGGAATGGGCACCCAAAATTAGGGGTGTGCAAAAACCGATTTAACCAATAAACCAAACCGAAAAAACGCTATTGGTTTATTGATATTGGGTTATTGGGCTAACGGTTTTGCAAAATTTTTTATTGGGTTATTGGTTCGGTTTCCGGTTTTATAATTTTGTTAATGGTTAAACCGATAACCCAATAAGACTATACTAAATTTACTAGTCTTATTGTTAATGATTAAACGATTGTTACTTTCACACTTTTTCCTTTGAATGTGTCTAGTGTCTAAACTTGCAAGAAAATGATTGTTACTTTTATGATTATTACTTTCATGCCAAATGTTGGAAAAATCATATGGTTTATTTGAAAATTTTCTTATCGTGTATATAATATGTATGAGTATTTTCTTATTGGTTAAACCGAAAATCGAACCGTTAAGTACCATAAACCGATTAACCAAAAACCGATAAGAAATATGTTATTGGTTTGGTTATCGGTTTGCCATATTTACAAACCGAAAACCGATAAACCGAACCAATAACACCTAAAACCGAACCGAACCGTGGAATGCGCACCCCTACCCAAAATGTTTACATTTACAAATACATCTTTGTTTATCATTGGTGGTGAAGTATAGTTGCCTCATATGTTTAATCCCCCAGTTCATGCAAACCTCCTTAAACTGATCAAAGCTAGCAAACTTCATCCCTACTTCTAAAATAGGATTGTCATTTTCTGCATTATACTATGTGTATTCTACCTCGTCATCTGAATCAGTACCCCCCTCCAACAATTCATCAGAATCGTCATAATCTGATTCTCCATTCTGATGCACTTGTGGAATTAAAATTCCAGTAGTGGATGGACCAACACCATTACTTCGACCATTAGTATTCTTTTTGGGTCTACCTTTCGCCTTCATACCACGACGCTCAATAACAACATCATGATAATCTTCATCATCTTCCTCCAACTTATAATAAGGATCATTGAAATTATTATCATCTACCTCACCAATCATATTATCTTGAACAACCCCTATTACATTATCCCTTAAAATCATTACACTACCACCCTGAACTTCTTCAGCCAACACTAGGCTAAAAAATTGTTCACATTGTGATGATATTTTCTAAAAGCACAGCAGTGTAGATAAATATCATAAAACAGATAAAATTCTAAGGTTCTAAACATAATAAATCCTAACCATTTATCTATTGAGAAAAATCTAATACCCACATGGATAAAGAACCCTAACTTCACTTGTTGTTCCGATTCAACAACAAATAACTAAAAGAAAAAATTTAAGCGCACCTTGTTTTCTTGAGAGTTACCCGCGTAGTGGTCCCTTTCTTCGTGAAACAAGGACTGGGGAGATGAGTTGGAGTCATTTATTTGAGATTCAGTTGTTGTTCTCCTTGATTCAGTAGCATACTCCATCTTCAAAAGTTGAATTTTGGACTATAATGGAAGATGCCTAAATCAAAATAGAGGAGGAGGAGAGTCCATTTGAATTTCTACGTAATATAGAGCTTGAAGTCGAGATGCCCAAATTAAAACCTAGCTAAAAGGGGAAGAAGATGAGAGGCACCAACAATGGAGAATGAAAAAGAAAAATGTAGAGGAGAAAAGAGGGAATAATTTAGGATTAAAGGCAAAATAAAATAGGTCATATTATATTTTTTAATGGGTCGGGTTAGGTGGGTGGATCACTAAATGGTTTAAATGGTATTTTTTATTTTTATAAAATTTTGGTTTGTTATATAAACAATTAATATCAGCCAATTTTAATTAAGAAACAATTAAATAGATTGAGTGACTTTTTGAGGAAAGAGGGGATAGTTGAGTGACTTTTGAGTTAAAATTGAAAGTTGAGTGACTTTCTGAGAAAGAAGTGCATAGTTGCGTGACTTTTGAGTGAAAATTGAAAGTTGAGTGACTTTCTGAGAGAGAGTGTATAGTTGAGTGACCATTTGAGGTATTAACTCAAGTCTCACGCAAAATCCACAAAGAAACAACACTCATTCGCAAGACCTTCCCCTCAAGAACTCAAAACCTCTATTATTAAAGAATGAGGCTAAATCTCAAGAATTCTTCAATAATACTTGCACAAAGGATTTCATGGACAAATTAATGAAAGAATTACATGCTTGACGTGAGGATGAACAAATCCATCACTATGGAAAGAACGATTATTCTTGACGAAATTCCTCAATTCTTGAACGAAGCTTGAACATAGCCCTTTATTTCTTCTTTAAACTTAACCCTAAAACCCCCAAGTGTTTTGAACGTGAATGGGAATTTAGAATATGATTAAACCCTTAATTTGGGTCAGGAAAACAGGTTAAGACAACTGGGGGAAAGGAAAAGACCAAAATACCTTTCATAAAATGGATGGAATGCCCTAAATGGAAAGGCTTCATCAAACAACCATAACTTTTACTCGGAGCTCGAAATTTAGCAAACTTGGCGGCGTTGGAAAAAGGACTCAACGACCTTTAATTTGATACCTCATGGGCCGCGTAACTTTTTATTTGCCAAAAGATATGGTCATTTAAAGTTGACCCAAAACTTAATACTGACCGAAGTTCAAGGTGCTACACTTTTAAAACCATAGAGGTATATGTGAGTCGTTTGTATAATGGTAAGGGTATATATGAACTACTTTTATAATGGTAGAGGTATATGTGAAGTCTCAACAAGCTTTTCAAAGATTTCAAACATACATAAACACCACAAGTTTTCTTTTATTGGTCTTTTGGAACCCTTTCAAGATAGTAGATACATCAATAAGTACAGAAGAAGGTTGAAAAT
This sequence comes from Solanum tuberosum, assembly GCF_000226075.1. Lineage (NCBI taxonomy): Eukaryota > Viridiplantae > Streptophyta > Magnoliopsida > Solanales > Solanaceae > Solanum > Solanum tuberosum. Next base: position 112,612 of record NW_006239255.1, on the reverse strand, counting down.
GCCTCTAGCAACTTCCAAATGTAATGGAAAAATATGAGTGTTTACAAACCATGAATATGACATCACAGTTATTAGGGATACAGAACCACAATTAACTCTTAATATGAAGCACCAGATCATGCCTTATAACTTTTATATCACCGTTGTGTATGCTAAATGTATTGCAGAACAAAGACTAGCATTATGTAATGATATTTATCAATTGGCAGAAGACATTAGTAGGCCTTTGTCAGTTGAGGGTGATTTTAATGTGGTGATGAATGCTGAAGAAAAGATAGAGGGCCTCCCAGTAGTAAATGCTGATCATGAAGATTTTGAATGTTGCATTTCAAATTGTGAGTTGACAGTAATGCCCTTCAAAGGTAGCTCGTTTACATGATGGAATGGTATAGCTGGTAATGATTGTATCTTTGAAAGGTTGGACAAAATTCTAATTAATCAGGAGATACATAATTGGTTTAACCACTCTGAAGTTGAACATTTATCAAGAACCGGGTCTAATCATGCTCCTATGGTCCCTTTCTGTGAAGAGAGCAAATCCAACTATAGGAAGCCATTTAGGTTCCTAAAATTTTGGACAGATCATGAAGATTTCCTTGCGGAAAATCCTTTTATAACTTTTAAGGAGAATATGAGAAGAGTTAAAACTGCTCTGACCAAATGGAGCAAGGATGCATATGGTGATATATTCAAGCAATTGATTATCAGAGAGGAGATTGTAAGAATTAAAGAGAAGTTATTTGAAGAAGATCCATTTGCCAATAATAGAGTTGTGCTACAAAAGGCTCAAGCTGAATTTAAAGGTATCTTTGGTTGAGGAAATATTTTGGCAACAAAAAGCAAGTTATGAATGGTTTGATAATCGTGATAGAAATACAAGATTTTTTCACAGCATAGTAAAGGGTAGAAGGAAAAGACTGCATCTAAAGAAAATCCAAAATCGTCAAGGCATTTGGTTAGAAGATGAAAGAGATATAGCTATTGAAGCTCTTGATTTCTATCACAAGTAGTTTTCACAGAAAAGGGATGCTACATAATTCTCTTGAGAAAATGATCAAAATGGTCCTTAATGTATGGCTTTGATTCCATTTGGTCCTTAATGTATGGACTTGATGAAAATGGTCCTTTATGTATCATAAATTGTGATCAATTTGGTCCTTAACCCTAAAATTAATATTTTATTTTATTTTGCCGTCAAAATACACGGAATATGTAAAAGATGCACTCGTTCAAGACTTTCCTTCCTCTGTTTCCAAAAATTCCAAAATGACACATCAATTTTTTTTAACCAAAAGGGCAAAATCGCTTCTGACGGAGCGATTTTCTTCTGACAAAATTGACACTGTTACTCTTTTAAAAAACATAAAAACCGCTGCCGGTCCAAAAAAAAAATTCTTTTTTCTTTAAAATCGCTGTTGTGATTTTTTTTTTTTTAACAACGTTGCCCCAACAGCATTTAAAAAATAGAAATAGCTGCTATAGCAGCCATTTTCTTAAAAAAGTTTTAATTTTTTTTTATTAAAAATTCTCGAGGCGAGGACTGCTTAAAAAATAATGAGAAATCGCTCCACGTGTAGCGATTTTAGTTAAATTTTTTTTTAAATAATTGCTTCCATTAAAATTTTAGGGTTAAGGACCAAATTGATCACAATTTATAATACATAAAGGACCAAATGGAATCAAAGCCCATACATTAAGGACCATTTTGATCATTTTCTCTAATTCTCTTTATTGAGCAACACTCCTAGTTCTGTTACTGATGATGAGAATATTATTTTATGTAAAATTCCAAATTTAGAAGAGGTTAAAAGGGTTGTGTTTAGGTTAAATGGAGATAGTGCTAGTAGACCTGATGGTTTGACAGGAAGATTTTATCAATCTTGTTGGGATATTCTTGGAATTGATGTCTAAACCATGGTTCAAGACTTTTTTCAAGGCAACTCGTTGCCTAAGTCCATAACGCATACTAATTTGGTGCTTATACCTAAGAAAGAAAATATACAATCTTTCTCTGATTTGAGACCTTTAGTCTGAGTAACTTCATCAACAAGATTGTTTCTAGTATTATTCATGATAGGCTGGAGTCTATATTGCCTAATTTGATCTCAAACAACCAATCCGGACTTGTGAAAGGTAGAAGCATTATTGAGAATGCTCTACTAACTCAGGAGATTGTAATTGATATGAAGAAGAAGAGTAAGCTGGCTAATATAATCATTAAGCTTGACATGGCTTCTTGAATAAACTTTCCACCCAAAGCAAGCTCGTTGTCACCATTGATTCTTCCCAAATCAATACGAGCAACTGGAATGCAGTTTGGGAGACCCTAAGAAACAATGATTTCAATAATTGGGTTACCTAGAACATGATACTTCCTTACTACCTACGAGGAATCTGGACTAGCATAAATGATAACGTTTTCAATGAAAACAATAACCAATCCTAGACTAATAAAATAATTGCTTGAGCTATTGAGCACCACCTCATAATCTCCAACGGAGAAAAACCCAAAATCAGTAAGACAACAACTGAGATAAAGTAGCTACCACTAGAGGTGGGCATAAATATCGGAATCGAAAAATCAAACCGAACTAATTTGGTTCTTCGATTTCAGTTCTTTAATTTTTCGGTTTAGTGTCGGTGTTATTTTTTCAAAAGTTCAATTTTTCGGTTCGATGTTCAGTGTAAGGGTCTCAGAAGTAAAAATAAAAAGTCAACTGACAATTAAATCATTAATGAACAAATCAAAGTAGCAACAAATGTACAGTTCAATAGTTAATTTCAAATATTAATTTTCAAGAGGAACCAAAACATATTTTTATCAATGTACGTTATGCAAAGGAACCCGTCTTCGTCCTTGTTTTTCTTGAGAAGTAGTTAGAGGCACAAAATTCTTGACAAAGATAAATATAGTCTTTTAGTTAGCACAATAAGTGTTCCATGACGAAACACATCATTCATTAACGTACTTTTAAGTATAATTATCTTATACTTTGATTTTGTCCTTATTTTATTTTTCATTTGCACCAAAAAATCGATTTAAAAACACTTAACTGAAGTAGAAAAAATCAAACCAAATCGAATTAGTTTGGTTTAATATACAGTGCACACTTTTCTAAAATTGAAAACCAAAAAATCAGAAGTAGGACAGGAATAAACCAGTAGCAAGAAATAAGGTACCAAGCATTTCGGGCATTCCGATCCTCTTAGTAAAGGAATCGGTGAGTGAAGACAAGATCAGATCTTTAAAGCTGAAGTCTTTTTCTTCAATCAAAATATATAAAAACCGAATTGAAAAACCGGACGTCCACCCTTAGCACCCCCAATTATTTCTTACAAGTTAAACACATACGGGGCAATGAGCAGATTTGATAGTCAGGGGAATTGAAAGGAGTCCGGAGTCAAAAGGACAACAATTTTTTTTGAAAATTCCAAAAGGATAACAAAATTATTTATCAAATCAAAAGGACAACAAATTTAAATACCGTCTAAATCAGGATTTTCATCGCAAGGCACGAATACCCATGTGACTTATAAGGCGCTGACAGCTTTTAGCCTTGTAAGGCTCAGCCGCCATGAGCCTTACAAGGCGCAGGGAATCTGTAGCCTTTTTCTAAAACAAAATGTCAATGGCCTTCACTCCATGTTTCTTCTCTTCTTCTTTTGGAACAGTCACAGTGAGCACCCCATTCTCCATCGCTGTCTTTATTTCTCCCGTCTTCGTATTCTCCGACAACCTGAATCTCCTTATAAACTTACAGTTGCTCCTCTCCATACGGTGCCACTAATCATTCTTCTCCTCTTGTTCTCTGCTTCTCTCACCGCTAATCTGTAAAATCCTTCCTTCTTCAACTTCAACTTTAACTTTCACTTCCTCTTTCTTTATCCCCGGAACGTCCACTTTGAAGAAGTGAGCTTTTGGGGTCTCTTTCCAATCCAATTTTGCATTTGCGAAAGCGGAGACTTCACGAGCAGAGGATGGAGCATTGGTTGAAATTGGGAATGGATCCCATAAGTCAAGGGAAAATGGGTCGAAAATGTTACTCACATATATTGATTTTAGATAGGAACAGTAAGAAGCTTCAACAATATTCCACATATATTGATTTTGAAGGAGTAATTGCGCTCACGCTTCATCGTATTTCAAAATATTTTTTAAAAAAAATATTTCTTTGTTTTACTTTAATTTAATTAATGTATAACTTTTTGCAGACACATTTCCATCGCGTGCCTACTTAAACGTATTTTGAAAAAAAAATTAAAAATTTATTTCTTTTATTCTACTTTAATTTAATTACTGTATAATTTTTTCGACATTATGGAATCCGTTTTAGTTATAACTTTTTAAATTCAAAACTTCACGCTAAAGCAGGCACATCGTGTTTCGAAAGCGCATCTCTTTTCTTACAGGAGTGCTAACGCGCGATCTTACGTTTTCTTCCGCTTGCTCTACAGTACGAGCATCATACAGAGGCGTGCTCCTTTAATATGATGAGAAGAAGGGGGTCGGCCTCTTTTCTGTACCAATCCTTATTTACTACTACATCTTTTTTTGGGTGTATAGCTCAGTTGGTAGAACATTGGACTTTTAACCTAGCTAATGGTCGTAGGTTCAAGTCTTGTGAGCACATAGTCCCTCTTGGTAAAATTCCAAAAATGGGAGGGTGGCCAGGAGTGTAGCTTGTAGTTAGAGGATTGGTTGTCCTCTACTACAAACACTCAAGTGAAATCGTTCCTTACTCGCTACAAGTATTTCACCCTAGCTCTCTAGTTCTATTAGCTATCATTACATTTTTGACTCGTTGAAAGTGGAAAGACAGAAGTGTCGGCTAGTCAGTCACAGACTACTTGGCTTCCTTTTATAAAACTAGAAAACTTTTTCTTTTTACTTTAATTTAAGTTTAACTCATTAGATTCAGTAATATATTAATTCACATAATATCTTGAATGATTGAGAAGAAGAAAAAGTTATTGCACAACCGCTTGAAAATATCTTTTTTTTTTATCAATCCGACGATAAACAACACCCGAATTATAGAGCTACGACACAATCAAACCCGAAAAAATTCTTTTGTTCTACTTTAATTTAATTAGTGTATAATCTTTTCGAAATTATGGAATTCGTTTTAACTATGACTTTTAGTTTTAAATTCATATTCTTTAGTTATTGCTTTATTATTTTGAATGTCGGTAATATTTGTTTATATCTTGTAACTACTTTGAGTAAAAAATTCAACGATCGATAATGAAAAATACTTTAATTATTAATGGACTTTCTCACATTAAATTTACATAGGCAAAAAGTAATTAACAACTTAAATATCTCAAAATCATATTAAAATTTAATCAACTTTCTAAATTCTACCTCTTCACATTAGTATGAGCAAGCCTCATCTAGTTTCTATTATATAGAAGAATGAAGTGGTAGGACGACCAATGGTAAAAATGTAATTTCATTTTAACAAAAATCTATTAAGAAAGATAGTAAATAATTCTAGAAACATATCTTTCTATATATGAAGTGAATAATGATCAAGGGTAAAAATGTAATTTCACGCTAACAAAAATCTACCAAAAATGATAACAAGAAAATTAAATAGTTCTAGAAACATTTTTAGTTATTGTTATTACCATTAATTTATTTTGTTATTACTTCACTTTATTTTCTTTTGTGAGTTATTGTGATATCTATTCATTATACTCTATTTTACTATTACTTTAATTTAATTTTAATATTTTTTTCTATTCATTATGCTTATAAAAAATGCCTACTTTTAATATAAAATTTATTATGAATTAATTATTTTTACCTTTATTTTGGCTCTAATTAATATACTTGAAAATAAATAAGTGTGATAAAATTAATAATATATATTAAATTGAAATTAAAGAAAAAGATTTTAAAAAGTAACTTTACAAATAAAAATGATTAGGATGATATTTTTGCATTTAAGACGATCAAGAATAAAAATGTAATTTCATTCTAACAAAAATCTATTAAGA
>NW_006239255.1:95232-105977 GCF_000226075.1 Solanum tuberosum | reverse complement strand
TTGCTTTTATTTGATTTCAAACATATTAATCTGAATAGTGAACTAATGTAAGTTTGATTTAAATTTAAAGTTGTCCGGCCAAAATTTTGTATTATTCTATTATAGAAATACAGAAATATGAAGTTGAGGACGATGAAGGATAATATGGTCATTTCATATATATTTCATTTTAAAATTTCATAAATTCTATTTTTAAATTTGTAAAAATATTTTTTCAAGTGGGTAAATTTCCTCCATAAGTTACATGATTATTCTAGAAACTATAAATTATAAGATTTTTCTAGAACTAACTATGACACAAATAATTAGACACCAACTCATTTCACTCCTCAAGTTTCTCCCCTCTCATGTCTTATACCAATAAATTTCTCGCCCTTTATTTATAATTTGTATCTTAAATATTACACACTTTGGTATAAATCTCTTATTAGCAAGACCAATAATGCATTTTTTTTCAACATTAAGAACTTTATTTTTGATCAATTCCCTACCTAATGACCCTACTTTTGTAAAACAATTATAAGACAAAAGTAAAATTCGCTATTTCTTGGTGAACACATCACTTTTGGGACTTGTTCATATAACAAATTTTCAGCAAAATTCAACTGATCCATATTTTTCAAACACTCTAATGAACATGATACTGGACCAATTAACATGTTAAATCCAATATCAATCACAATTGCAATTATCAAAAGGCCTAATTCATAAGGAATTCAACCAGTGACCAAGCTCTTCAAGAACAAAATTTCCAATAATTTCTAAGCATGTTATGTCCTTTCCTTTGGTTCTCTTTAGACTTTTTCAATTTCATGGTGTTGCTTTTCTTTTTGGATTGTAAAGATAATTTTTGAAGTATCTAATTTACTTGATTTCTCTTTCTATGTATAATCCCAAAACTTCACGTAACATATATGTCATTATATAATTTATTGAGAAACATATATTTATTTATTACTATTATTTTATCATCAATTAAAATCATTTTAAGCAAGTTATATAAATTATTATTTTAACCACTTCATGTTGAATTATTGCAATATATATTATATTAACTTTTGTTAATATTTTTAAATTCTCATTATTTGAGGTAAAATATTCATTCATCAGGTATATAAATTTATTTTTAAAAAATTCCTTACTATACAAATTGTTCTCCTAATTTTAATGAATGTAAAGACAAGATATAAAATCATAACGTTTTTTCATCCTTTTATCACTTTGTAAAGAATGAGATGATTCATTCTAATTTTCATCAAGTAGGTCATTATTTTTGTTTTTTAAACACCTATAAAACAAATTTTTAGTGTATTCAAAATTAATCTATAGATGGATCAATATGCTTTATTGCTTCATATAGTTTATGAAAATTGTTAATAGATTGAGACTCATAATTTTAATCTATTCTCTTGAATAATTTTCAAATAAAATAGAAAAAGAATATCATTAAATTAATTATTTAATTCGAATATATATGTTTGACATGATGTTAAAATAATCACTGGAGCATGTGATATTTTATTATTATTTCTTATCATATTTATTTGAAAATGTCATAATAATTTTTCTTTTCGAAAAATAATTAAATTTCTATTATAAATATATATATAATATTGTAATATCGAGCCTATAAATGGGCCTTTCATTATATTGGGCCCATATCACGGGCCTTAAATTATCTAGTATATACTAAAGATAGGAGTCCATATTAGCACGAATTTAATATTTGTTATTTTTTCATTCTAATTTATGTAATACGGATAAAAATTTAAGAGTCAATTAAATTTCTTATATAATTTATAAAATATTTTAAGTTGTTAGCTATTATAATTTATAATATTTTTACGTAATTTTCAGATAATATATGTTATTCTCTCGATTTATGTGACACTAGTAGAATTTTGAGATACAATTTTTAAACATTTTAAGTTGTTAATTATTGTAATTTATAGCATTTTCTGTACATAATTTAAAGATAATATATGCTACTTTTCCTATCCTAATTTATGTGACATTGATAAAAAAAATTAAGCATCAATTAATTTTTTTTTATGTCTTTTAAATATTTTAAGTTATTAATTATTATAATTTATTATATATTTTACATAATTTTCAAATAATATATGTTACTAACATTAATAGAAATTCTAGAGTCTATCTATTTTTTAATGCCTTTTCATAGTAATTTTTTCATAAAATTTGTTATTTTTAAATAACATATAATATATATATATAATTTTATTTTCTCCTAAGGCACTGATAAAATTTCTATTTAATTTGTGTAACACTGATAAATTAATTATGTGACACTAATAAACTTTCTAGTATTAAAGGTACTTCAAGAATATCAACATTTTCCATGAGCATGTTTGGTATTTGAGTGCTCATCTACAACCTTTTCATTTTTATTGTGACACTTGTTTTAAATTGAAGGACGGAGATGTAAAAGTAATACGTTTTATAAAGATGATTTTTTTTTTTTAAAAAGAATGATCTCTTTGACAATATTTTAATTTTAATTTTTCTTGTGGCATGTTTATATCTACAAAATTCAAAAGTCTTATTTATTTTCTTAAACTTTGTGTCAAATCAAATTAGACTAATTCTTTTAAAACGGAGGGAGTAACAATTTTAAAATTATGTTAATGACATTAATTTAATTAAAGTCATTGTATGAACAAGGATTGATTTTACTTCCCCACCTAGCTACTCTAGGTTGGGGGTAGGTCCTAGGGGAGAAGTTATAGACACCTTTCCATACTTTGTATCTGAGTACTTCATTTAATTTCTTCTGCAGTATTGGGCTTTGGCGGTCATTTATCATGCACTTCTGGGACCTGGAGACACTTGAAGAATCTTTTCCCTCTTGGTTATGTCTGGAAAGATCGAAATAAAATGACCACAATTTTAGGTATTCACTTTAATCTTGTTAGGTATAGGTGCTTTTCTTCTAGTATTTCAAGGCTCTTTATTTTGGGGGCGTATATGATACCTGGGTAGTCCGTGTGTGGGCCACCCTTCTGAAAGGCGAAAAAGCGGGAGCACCCACTTAGACCCAATAGCGGGCAGCACGAAGCACATAAAAATCCTGTTCACATAAAAAGTTGCTTCTCATAACTTGGGATCATCATTTCTTTGAATGAAAAAGAGAAACAACAACTACTAAATGAATGTTAAAAATGAAATTATTCATTAATTAAACTCACAAACATTTTCTTGTTTACAACTTAGACAATTACACATACACATAATTCAAGATTAAAAGCTTAATTTCCCTACAAACCAAACATTAATACATTATTGACAAAGGGACTTTCATCAAACACTTGATCTGCATTTCTTTAACCAGAGATGTCAATGGCCTTCACCTCAGATTTCTTCTTCTCTTCTTCTTTAGGAACAGTCACAGTCAGCACCCCATTCTCCATCGCTGCCTTTATTTCTCCCGTCTTTGCATTCTCCGGCAACCTGAATCTCCTTAAAAATTTACCGCTGCTCCTCTCCATACGGTGCCACTGATCGTTCTTCTCCTCTTGTTCTCTGCTTCTCTCACCGCTAATCTGTAAAATCCTTCCTTCTTCCACTTCAACTTCCACTTCCTCTTTCTTTATCCCCGGAACGTCCACTTTGAAGATTGTGAGCTTCAGGGGTCTCTTTCCAATCGATTTTTGCATTTGCAAAAGCAGAGATTTCACGAGTAGATGATGGGGCATTGGTTGAAATTGGGAAGCCCTCGAATGGATCCCATAAGTCAAGGGAAAATGGGTCGAAGATGTTGCTCTTACGACCACCGAAGAAGCTTGGAATCAGAGACATTTTTGGAAGCTTTCTTGTTTGAAGAAAACAGAGGATTTTTTAAATTGTTGATTGTAGTGCTTGATTTGCTTGATGACTTGCTGATGATAAACTAGAGAAAGTATCTGTGATATTTATAGTCGATGAATCTGAGAAACTCAAGCAATTCGAGTGTAATCTAGTATCTTCTTCGGTTAAATTTAGATACGAACAGGAAGAGGCTTCTACAATATTCCAGAGACTTTTTTTAGAAGGAATAATTCCACCTTATTTCTTTTTATGTAAGAAGTAATTGAACTTTTTGTTTTTACATATAGTTAAAAGGGGAAAAACCTTAAATATGTTATAGAATTTCAAATTTAAAGTCGGCTCATTTATACCATTTTTTTTTATAAAAACAACGGTTCATTCATGTCAATATTTGTTAATTGAAAAATATTTTAGTTTTGTAAAATTATTTTTATGCGTGGTCAATTATGATTCAGCCCACATCATTAATACAATCATTTTAAAAAAATAAAAAGCTCAAATATGTCAGCAAACTTTGAGAAAAAACTCATATATGTCATCGTGTAAAGTTTGGTTCATCTATGTCATTTCAGTTAACTAATAATGACATGAATAAACCTTTTCTCAAACAAAAATAATATAAATAAGCTAAAATTTTAACGAATGACATAAATAAATTTTAGTAACAAAATAGTAGATTTTCATTTCATTTGTGAGGACATTTGATTTGCATCCGCAAAAGTGAAGCAACACAACAACACTTCATTTTATGATCCAAGTCTTTATTGACCTACGTCCACAAAATGGTTACTGATCAATCATCAGCATTTTAATTCAACTATATGCATTATTTATATTCATTATTTCCTACATCTTTCTCGACTTTGATGTGTATGTATATGCTAGAAAGGGGAAGCCCATGCTTAGCACGGGCCCAATTATCATTATTTGAAATTCGTAATGTTTATTGAGGAACTTTCACATGTAGCCACTCAAAAATAGCCTAGTTACTCTCCATTGCTATAATTTGATAATTACAATTCGTAGCTACATGTTATAGAGAGAAAAGAGGCGAGCGAGACTGGGAGAGAGAGCAGAGAGGCGAGCGAGAGAGGGCAAAAAGTGGGAGAGAGGTGAATTGTATATGTATATCGGTTAGATAATTGTATATTATACATATGCATTTGTATATATGTCAAGCGAGATTTGGGAGAGGGGAAGAGAGAGGCGAGCGAGATTGGGAGAAGGAGGACAGAGGTGAGCGAGAGAGGGCAGAGAGTGGGAGAGAGGTGAATTGTCTATGTATATCGGTTAAATAATTGTATATTATACATATGTATTTGCATATTATGATGAATTATATATATATAAATGTGGCTAATTATACAAATTCGAAGTCAGCCCACGTAATTAATGTATAATGTTAGTCGCGAGTGGTAGTTATAGTAAACTATAGCTATGATGAGTAATTAAATAGTATAAGTTTGCTTAACCGCGTAATTTTTCCATTATTTGTGGTATTTCACCGATAGAAGTTCAAGAATTAACTATAATAAAATTAAAAATAATTAATAAAAAAATGATAAATATAAAATATAAATGAAGCCCATAAAATATTTTCATGACTCCCTCTTATGTAGCATCTTAAGAAAGTAAGTTTACAATTGAAATTTTAAATAGATTTTCACATTTTTTTCATTGGATGAAGAAGACAATTTTCTTTTTCCATTTTCATTGGATGAAGAAGTGGCAGCATGTAACAGTTTTTTTTTTAATGTTATTTTAATAAAGAGCATATAGCAGTTAACTAAATGATGAAGAGGCAGCCAAGGAGAATAAGCAGGCAGCACAAGCAGACGTGTTGACGGTCTGCTGCCTGCTATTCCCCTTTACTAGATAGTAAAATAATAATAACATATATATATATATATATATATATATATATATATTTAAACTTCTGCCACTTCACTTGCCTCAGGCGAAGAATCATTTGCCAGACTATCCACCTTCAAATCAACATCTTCTGAGTAATTATCATAAATTACCATCAATAAATTGTCAAGAAATTCTAAATAAAGATCACAAAATTATTAATTGTGCCACTTAACAGGATAGTAATATGAACAATAATAATTCCACTATTACCATCTAATACACTATTTTATTAGAAGTCATATTTGATGGAGCGTCAGGACGTAAATAAGTCATCGAGACAGCTCATCTTCTCCGTTCATCTTCACCTCTAACTATGTAACGGTTCTTCTTCAATTTAGATTGTGACACCAGTCCTGATAATTACAACAGAGGGACTAAATAAAAACAAAAACCAACATATTATAGTAGATAAATAAAAAAAAAGGTGAACATTGACGGTTGTGATAAATTTTGATAATGTTTATCTACCTATAAAATTTGAACTACCTGTTACGATAATATGAAGACAGTTAATAAAAAATGTACATTTATTTATTAAATTCTAAGAAGAAAAGACTTATATTGCATCAATTGGACCCATTAATATAAAATAAGATGCATAAAACGATCTTGCTGGATAGCCTGAACAACTTTCAATTGATATCTGTCGCAATTATCGTATATGAATTCAACTTGATTTGAAGAGTGAAACTGGCACCTTTTAATCTTCTTCTTCTTTTTTTCTGAAAAAAGATAAGTTCAGAGTGATAATCTCTACAGCATGGAACCATTAACAACTGGTACCCTTTAAAGAAGGTGAAAAATATTTTAACACTAATTAGAACCTTAATTAGGTGAAGAAAAAATGTAACTTAGGCTTAGAAGGAATAGGAAAAGATCAAACTACCCCTCTAAAAACAATTGAGGTGTCTTAAAAGAGAGGCTTCACTAAAACGAGCATAACGGTTTACTCCAAGCTCGAAATTAAGCAAACTTTGTGGCGTTGAAAAAGGAACTCAAAAACCTTTAATTTGATAGGTCATGGGCCACCTAATTCTTTATGTGCTGATAGATATGATTGTCTGAAGTTGATCTAAGTAGAATCTTAGGTCAAAACTTACTCGGTAGGGAAGGTTTCAACTCAACTTTGTGCTAGGGGATTCTAGTGACCTTAATTGATATCCAAAATCATTTCCACACTAACTAATTGACCTCAGAATCTAAGAATAATTAAGAATCAGTCGGTACAATCTTTTTCACAAATGAAGAATGGTTCAAGTCTTAACTTAGAAATCTTAATTAGAATTCCTACTTGGGTTAATATTGAAAATTTATTTCCTAAACTCTATAAATAGGACCTAGGGTTATTTTGTAAGGGTTCGACTTCTTTGTGGTGTGTAAGAGCAAATATAAAGAATTCATCGTAGGTTTCGATTCTTTACTTCTTTAATTTGGAACTGCATGAAGACAATTGTTTTTGAGTTCATGAACATTATGAGTGGCTAAAAGCCTTTGTTTAGGGGTTGTAGCTATGGATAATTGTTGAACATCAACAGTTATGAGTTAATTCTTGATTACCGTTTAAATTACTTTTGTGTTCTTATTTTAGTATTTCATGATTGACCACGCCATAAAAATAAATATCTTGTGTATTCTTGGACTCGGGGACAATAAGGTAGATAGACCAAATAATACAAAAAGTTTGATCTTTCTTGCATATCACTTGATTAGATTCGTGTTTATGATTGAAGCCCGGACAAACACCAAGCTTGATTACGAATGAAATTAAAATGCTTGTCAATTGGGCATGTCTATCCCCGTTCAACGATGTAGTTAGACGGTCAACAAGAGTATTAGGAGATTAAAGGTTGGGAGACCATGATCATAGAATCAACCCTGAAAATCAGTAATTTGATAACCTTAGTTAATTCATTACTTGAGACGCGATACATGAAACCCTATGCATGTTGCAGCCCTGAAATTGTCTCCTACTTGTTTAAATCATCAAATTGAACTCATCCTTGTTAGTTACTTTAATTAATTTAATTGTTAGTAGTCGTAGTAAACCAAAATCACAATCTCTTGAAAGTACATCTTTTAAAGTGTCGAAATAATTGAGTTAATATAAATTGATCATAAGTCCCTTAGTTCGACAACTCGGTTCTAAAAGAAACTATATTACTTGCGCGGCTAGGTACGCAACATGCCACCTTCATATTTGAAGAAGACTAATGAACATCAAGGATATTTCTGAGAATATATTCTCTGGAAAATAGGTATTGGTAATATTTCCTTTTGGTGGGACAATTGGATTGGCATTGGTGCCCTAGCTAAGATCACTCAATTTAACAACAGTTTTTCAATTTATATGATATCCTTCCTCATAATCTTATAAATGATATCTTATCTATTAAAATTCATTCTGGGAAGGAGTATAGACCTATTTGGACACACGATGCTAAAGGTAAGTTCTCTTGTCACCTGCTTAGCAGATTTGAAGAAATCACAAGAACTCATCATTCATAAATGCAAAGTTAAGATCCCTTCTGGATGTTCATGTTGTAGCAACTATCAACAAGAGACCACTTTGCACCTTTTTTGCAAAAGCTTCATTGCCAAGCAAGTGTGTTCCTTCTTTTGCCATAATTTTGGTAGTAATATTAATGATGGTGATGTTAATCAGCTCCTAATGCTCAATAACTCCAAAAACAAAACGGAATGCATGACATTCTGCTACAGTATATTCCCATATTTATGTGCTAGAAAATTTTGGAAAGCAGATGTAAGGCAAGATTTGATAAATATCCACATGTCTATAAGAGATATTATTCATCAGGTTTGTAATAACGCAACTATGCTCCTCAATAGCCATTTTCCTCATATTCATCTGCCTACTACTTGGTTTGATCTTTGTACAGTTATTAGATATTCTGATGGTATTCCCTCTCTAGCTTTTTGTGATAATATGTGTTGGGTATCCTCATTGAATCCCAACCCCACCATTGGTGGCTTTTGCGGAAAGAAAAAAAAGATTAATCACATAACAATTTGCTTTTAATGCCGAATTAGGAGAGATATTCATCATTTGTTAGAAATGATTAAGGGGATGAAAAAGAGAAACAACTAAATAAATGTTACTAAAAGGAATTTCTTGTTTACAACTGCAAAGAGAAGAAGACCGACAATCTTAAACAATTACACATACACATAATTCAGATTAAGAGCGTAATCTCCCAACAAACACAAAAATACTTAACAAAATAAACATTACTATTACAAATTATCTGCACTTGTTTAACCAGAGATGTCAATGGCTTTTACCTCAGATTTCTTCTTCTCTTCTTCTTTAGGAAGAGTCACAGTGAGCACCCCATTCTCCATCGCTGCCTTTATTTCTCCCGTCTTTGTATTCTCCGGCAGCCTGAATCTCCTTAAAAACTTACCGCTACTCCTCTCCACACGGTGCCACTGATCATTCTTCTCCTCTTGTTCTCTGCTTCTCTCACCGCTAATCTGTAAAATCCTTCCTTCTTCCACTTCAACTTTTACTTCCTCTTTCTTGATCCCCGGAACATCCACTTTGAAGATGTGAGCTTCTGGGGTCTCTTTCCAATCCATTTTTGCATTTGCAAAAGCAGAGACTTCACGAGCAGAGGATGGGACATTGGTTGAAATTGGGAAGCCCTCGAATAAGTCGAGGGAAAATGGGTCAAAGATGTTGCTCTTTCGACCACCGAAGAAGCTTGGAATCAGAGACATTTTTGGAAGCTTTCTTGTTTGAAGAAAACAGATTACTTTTGATGGTAGTGTTTTTGGAAGCTTTCTTGTTTGAAGAAAACAGATTACTTTTGAACTTTTGATGGTAGTGTTTGATTTGCTTGATGACTTGCTGATGATGAATTGGAGAAAGTGTCTGTGATATATATAGGCGATGAACTGATAAACCTATGGAATTCGAGTGTAATCAAGAATCGTCTTCAGTTAACTATAGATAGGAACAGTAGGAAGCTTCTACAATATTCCAGAGTAATTGCCTTTTTTGTTCTTTTTAAGTCTATGTTCAATGACAGATGAACGAATTGAATAGGGGTGAATTGAAATGACTTAAAATGATAAATTAACCATTTAAAAACGAAAGTAATTTTTGAAATTTTATTATTACTGCCATGAATTGAAATAGTAGGAGTAACATATATTAGATGACTGTAAATAATAATAATTAAATTCTTAAAATATTTAAAAGACATACAAAATATTTAGTTGACTTTTAAAATTCTAAAAGTACCAAATAAAATCGAGATAACAGAACTAACATACATTATTTGAAAATGACATAAAAATTACCATAGATCATAATAATTCAAAATTCAGTGCCGCATAAATTGAAACATATGGAGTAACATATAATACTTGTAAATTCTGTAAAATATACTATAAATCAAAATAACTAACAACTTAAAATATCTAAAACGTATATTAAAATTTAACTGACTCTCTAAATTTTATTTGTATCACAAAAAATGAGATTAAAAAAAAACTTATATTGAACTCGTGCAAGTACGAGGCTCATATATCTTTCTTGTTCTATTTATTACTATATAGTTTTATCTTGTTCTATTTATTACTATATACTATATATATATATTTCTATTATATAGAAAGGCGAAGACGACCAGGACGATCAAGGGCATTTTTGTCAATCAAAAAAAAATTTCAAGCTTAGTTTAATTGTACGTTGTGCATAAAGTATTAAAATTTTCAAAAAAAACAACCAAAATTTATGTAATTCCCAATGTATCCACCACTAATAGTTGTGGATTCTAATGGCCACACGTGTACCAATACATTGGGAGGAGTAAAAGAAATCATTGCAAAGTTACATGGACCCCACTTATTGATTTACTTCAAAAGCCTGTATATTCAAGCTGATACATTTTTAAAAAAATCTTTTTTATTTTTGAATGTATAATTTTTAATGAGATTTTTTCATACCAAAAATTCAAATTTGAGGGCTTTAAATCATTTCC